>NC_025996.2:132148098-132448098 GCF_000442705.2 Elaeis guineensis
TTGATTTTGATGATTACAAAGCAGATTGAAGGGATACAAATAATTTTAAAATGAAAAAGTCCTTATGCTCTTCAAGGGCAAAATCATAATTTCACTAAAATCCTGATTTGATAGTACCATTTGGTAGAACAAATGATTTGAAATCTATTGGTGAAAATTTCATTGTGTTTGGACTTATATTTTTGAAGTTATGAAGGTTTGAAGTGCATGAGTCGACTCATGAGTCAACTCATGGCACTGTGAGCTGATTGGCACGCAAAAATTCTCCTTGGCACGCTAGTTTTCTGGCTTGGCACGACCTGTGAGTCGACTCATGAGTCGACCCACAAGGCATGAGTCGACTCATGAGTCGACCCCTGCTGATTTGAGCCAAGAATTTCCAGAAACGCATTCTCTGGTTTTTGTAACAGAGGTCGACTCATGAGTCGACCCCTGAAGCATGAGTCGACTCATGAGTCGACCCCTGCGATGGAAAATGTCAGCAACGGCTATTTTTTGCCCATTTTAATTGCCTTTTATGCTTCCTAAAATTGCTCTAACGGCTCTTTATCTGCCTAAGTTATTTTCTCTTGTTCTAATGTCATAAAATGCTTTAAATGGTGAAAGAAATTGCAGATTAAATAGCAGATCAAACGTGAAATCAAAAATAAGAAAATGAAAGAGAGATCCGAAATCTGCACGAAAAAGCCTGAGATCAACGAATATCCAAAAAGAAAAGAGAGAGGATCCACAATATACAGAGAGTTGTGAAAGAGAAAAGCAAGAGCATTCAAGAGGATCTTTCACGCCTATTGTTCAACTTGATCTAGAGATCGTTCCAAAGCTTTCAAGAGATCTTCAATCAACAAACAACCTCTTCTCAAGCATTCGTTCAAGCGTTCATCCACTTTGAGAAAATCCGAAAAGGGGTTCTTCATTTGAGTAAAGTTTTTATTGTTATATTCGCTCATTTAAAGGAGCTGTTATTGTATTAATCTGTGCTCAAATTTCTAACTCTTTGTGAGTTTTTGTTCTTGTTTTTGGAGGATTTCCAAAACAAAGAAAGGTTGATCCGAACCTGAAATCGGAGTATTTTGGGTTTACTTATACCCGAAAAATAAGTGATCTAGCTTGGGATAGTAGTGTCGGAGTTTCTGACGTTTTGTATTCAGGTTGAATACAAGTATAGTGGATTAAATTCCCAAGTAGGAGCTTGGGGAGTGGATGTAGGTGCAAGGTTGGCACCGAACCACTATAATCCTTGTGTTTGTGATGTGCTTTATCGCTTTACCTTATTTCTTTATTATATCCTTGTAATTCTGCTTCAGGCATTAATATTGAATTGAAGTCTTTGTTTTGTTCTTCATAAGTATTCTGTTGGGCTTAAAATTTTTAGAAACCTAATTCACCCCCCCTCTTGGGTTGCATAGCTGGGCAACAAGTGGTATCAGAGCCGGTGCTCTAGCCCTTCTTTGATCTAACAATCAAAGAGCCAAAGATCTATGGCAACCCATGTCGGTACTTCTCTAGCCGAGGGGCAATCTACAAATCGACCTCCACTTTTCAATGGGTCTAATTACACCTATTGGAAAGCTCGGATGAAGATATTCATACAAGCACTCGACTATGATATGTGGAGTATCATAGTGAACGGTCCTCACACACCCACCAAGATTATAGATGGTGAGGAGTCAACCAAATCCAAAAAAAATGGGATGAGGTTGACAAGAAATTGGTACAATTAAATGCCAAAGCCATGAATGTTCTTATTGTGCACTAGATGCTAGTGAATTCAATCGCATTTCTACTTGTGCATCTGCTAAAGAAATATGGGATAGGTTAGAAGTAACTCATGAGGGAACAAATCAAGTAAAAGAGTCTAAAATAAACATGCTTGTACATAAATATGAATTGTTCAAAATAGAGCATGATGAGTCCATAACTGCCATGTTTACTCGTTTTACTGATATAATTAATGGTTTGAAGAGTCTTGGCAAATCTTATACTAACAGTGAACTTGTAAGGAAGATTTCAGGTCACTGCCAAGAACTTGGAAAGCCAAGGTGACTGCCATCCAAGAAGCAAAGGACTTGAATACTCTATCTCTAGAAGAGCTTCTTGGATCCTTGATGACTCATGAACTTAGCATGAAGCAACATCAAGAGGATGAAGTCAAAAAGAAAAAATCATTGCCCTCAAATCCACAACTTCGCCTGATTATGAAACGGATGAATCTGAAGATGAAGAACAGGATGAAGAGATGGCACTCATCATCCGAAAATTTAAGAAGTTTCTAAGAAAAAGGAAACAGGGGATAGAAAGAAATTCACAAAAGGGAGAACAAAGCAAAGAAAAAGAGAAAGATCAACCCCTTACATGCTACGAGTGCAAGAAGCCGGGATATTCAGATCCGAATGTCCACAACTGAAGAAAGGTCCCAAAAAGTTCAAAAAGAAGGCAATGATGGCGACTTGGAGTGCGAGTGATGACTCAAGCTCCGACGAGAAAACCTCAACAGAACAAGCCAATCTGTGCCTGATGGCACATGAAAATGAGGTAACTTCTGAATCCACTAGTGAATTCACATTTGAAGAATTGCATGAAGCATTCTATGACTCAATTGATGAATTAAAGAAACTAGGAAAGAAAAACAAAGAACTGAAATTGGAAAATCAGTCCTTAGTGAAACAAGCTGAAATTCTTTCAATTGAAAAATCACCTTGAGTCAAGAAAATCAAAACTTAAAGGATGAAATTAACAAGCTGAAATCTATAGTAGATAAGTTCACCTTAAGTTCAAACAAATTAAATATGATCTTTGAAAATCAGAAAGCTATATATAATAAGGCTGGACTTGGCTATAAACCTCTAAAGAAACAAAAGTTTCTGAAGGATATTTATGTAATTATTCAGGTAACAAGTCTACAAATATTACTTGTTTCAAATGTGGTAGAATAGGACATAAATCATACACATGCCTCAAATCTACAAATACAACTATAAAGAAAATATGGGTTCCAAAAGGAACCATTCTGACTAACCCAAAAGGACCCAAGAAAGCTTGGGTACCTAAGACAGAGACTTGACCTTTGCTTGCAGGTGTGTTTAGCATCCCAAGAAGGAAACAGAAAATGGTATCTTGACAGTGGATGCTCGAGACACATGACTGGTGATGAATCACAATTCATCACGCTTGATGCTAAGGATGGAGGGATGGTCACCTTTGGAGATAATGGCAAAGGAAAGATCATCGGGATAGGTAACATTGGTATCACTCCCTCCAAATACATTGAGAATGTTTTACTAGTTAAAGGTTTAAAGCATAACTTACATAGCATTAGTCAATTCTATGATAAAGGGTATAAAGTAATTTTTGAATCATCTGTTTGCATTGTGACTAGTCCTATTAACGATGGCATTAAATTTATAGGACATAGGCATGCCAATGTTTATATGATAGATTTGAATGACTTAGCCAAATTAGACATGCAATGCCTAGTATCCTTGAATGCTAAAATCAATGAGACTAGTTGGCTGTGGCATCGTAGACTTGCACATATCAGCATGAATTCTCTTTCAAAATTAATTAAGAAAGATTTAGTTCTCGGTTTGCCAAAACTGAATTTTGAAAAGGATAGAATCTGTGATGCATGCCAATTAGGTAAACAAACTAGAGTATCATTTAAATCCAAAAACACTGTTTCAACTTCTAGACCATTAGAGCTCTTACATATGGACTTATTTGGACCAACAAGAACCACCAGTCTAGGAGGAAAAAGATATGGCTTTATAATTATAGATGATTATTCTCGTTTTACTTGGGTTTTCTTTTTGGCTCACAAAAATGAAACTTTTCATATTTTCACTAAATTTCATCGAAAAGTTTCTAATGAAAAAGGGTTTTCAATTCAAAATATTAGAAGTGATCATGGAACTGAATTTGAAAATCAAGATTTTGAAAATTTTTGTGATGAAAATGAAATTGGCCATAACTTCTCTGCTCCTAGGACACCCCAACAAAATGGGGTAGTTGAAAGGAAAAACAGAACCTTAGAAGAAATGGCCCGTACCATGCTTTGTGAAAGCAACCTTCTAAGATATTTTTGGGCGAAGCTATTAACACAGCATGTTACATTTTAAATCGTGCTTTAATTAGATAATTTTTAAAAAAACCCTCTATGAACTTTGGAAAGGAAGAAAACCAAATATTGCATATTTTCATATCTTTGGTTGCCAATGTTTTGTATTAAATAATGGAAAAGAAAAACTTGATAAATTTGATGCAAAATCAGATGAAGCAATCTTTTTAGGTTACTCCTCCACTAGTAAAGCATTTAGAGTTTTCAACAAAAGAACTTTAGTAGTTGAGGAGTCCATACATGTTGTTTTTGATGAATCTAATGATCTTCCTTCAAGGAAGAATAAGGGTGTTGATGATGCAGAGCCACTAATAGAAGTATGAAGGAGATCACTCTGAAAGACTCAGCAACTCCAGAAGACAAGGATCAAGAAGATAAACAAGATGAGAGAAGTGAAGAAATTCAAGAACAACCTCAAGGTACAAATAACCTACCCAAGGAATGGACGTATGTTCACAACCACCCTAAGGAGTTAATTATCGGTGATCCTATGCATGGGGTAAAAACACGTTCTTCACTTAGAGATGTACTTAATCATTGTGCTTTTGTATCTCAACTTGAACCTAAAACTTTTGAAGAAGCTGAAAATGATTATAACTGGATTAATGCTATGCAAGAGGAACTTAATCAATTTGAAAGAAATAATGTTTGGACCTTAGTATCAAGACCTAAAGATTATTCAATAATTGGCACAAAATGGGTCTTTAGAAACAAATTAGATGAGCATGGAAATGTAATTAGAAATAAAGCAAGACTGGTTGCTAAGGGATATAATCAAGAAGAAAGAATTGATTTTGATGAAATCGTTGCACCTGTTGCTAGATTAGAAGCTATTAGACTTCTACTTGCATATGCTTGCCTTATGAATTTCAAGTTATTTCAAATAGATGTTAAAAGTATATTTTTAAATGGATATATCTCTGAAGAAGTATATGTAGAACAACCCCCTGGATTTGAAAATCATGCTTTTCCTAATCATGTCTTTAGATTAAATAAAGCTTTATATGGATTAAAACAAGCACCTAGAGCATGGTATGAAAGGCTAAGCAAATTTCTACTAAATAATGGTTTTTCAAGAGGCAATGTAGATACAACCCTATTTATTAAAAGAAATCAAAATGATATGCTAATTGTACAAATTTATGTTGATGACATAATTTTTGGGTCTACTAATGAATCCCTTTGTCAAGACTTTGCTAAGCTTATGCAGGGGGAGTTCGAGATGAGCATGATGGGAGAACTCACCTTCTTTCTCGGACTCCAAATCAAACAATCAAAAGAGGGAATCTCCATCACCCAAAGCAAGTACACCAAGGAACTACTCAAAAGATTTGGAATGGAGAACTGCAAACCAATTGGCACACCAATGAGTCCCTCATGTAAGCTTGACAAGGATGATGAAGGTAAAAGCGTAGACTTAAAATACTATAGAGGTATGATTGGCTCATTATTATATTTAACTGCAAGTAGGCCTGATATAATGTTTAGTGTTTGCTTATGTGCTAGATATCAATCTAATCCTAAAGAATCTCATTTGAATGCTGTTAAAAAAAAAATCCTTAGATACTTAAATGGTACTCAAACTCTAGGGTTATGGTACTCTAAGGACTCAAATTAATTTATTAGGATATTCAGATGCTGATTTTGCTGGATGTAAATTAGATAGAAAAAGCACAAGTGGAACTTGCCAATTTCTTGGAGTTAATCTAATCTCATGGTTTAGCAAGAAACAAAATTCGGTGGCACTGTCTACGGCTGAGGCCGAATACATTACAGCCGGAAGTTGTTGTGCTCAAATCTTATGGATTAAGCAACAACTAGAAGATTTTGGAATCAAACTTAATGAAACACCAATAAGATGTGACAACACAAGTGCCATAAATCTATCTAAAAATCCAATTCAACACTCAAGATCCAAACATATTGAAATAAGACATCATTTCATAAGAGAACATGTTCAAAATAAAAATATAATTCTTGAATATGTTTGCACTGAGAATCAATTAGCTGATATCTTTACAAAGGCCCTTAGTGAGGATAGATTCTGTAAAATTAAGAGAAATCTAGGAATTCTAGATCCATTTGCCTAAAATTTCTTAATTTCCAAAGAATTGATTAAAGCATAATTTTCAACATCTATCCTGGTCCCAAAAGCTCAAATTTATCATTCTAAGAACTTATCATTGAGCAAAATTCCTTCACTCAAAATTTCAAATTTTTCTAGAATTTATTCACATTTTTCCTAATTTTCTGAACTTCATGAGTCGACCCCATGAGTCGACTCAATGGCAAACTTGTAAATCCCACCAACTTTCAACGGGTTCATTGTTTTTATAAGGGTTACTGTTTGTGAGACGACTCATCTTCCCATCGTTCTTCTTCCAAAAACCGTCTTCTCCAACTCTTCTTGCTCCAAATCCAAGGATTAATTTCGAGGCAATTCTCCCTCCTCCTCTCCACCAAAAATCGCCTCCTTCAAAAAGATTTTCTGTGCTTTCTCGCTTTGCTCGGCGCGGTTGGAACGTGCCCTAGCACTTTACCGAACTTCCAAAATCCACTTCTTTTCTTCACCAAAATCCTTCTTCACTCTCTTGTGATCCCTCCTCCACTCAACTCAAGTCTTCTTGTCTGCTACTTTAGTGGATATGGCTCCAAAGATGAAGCTTCCCCAAAGAAGAAAATCAATCCGTGAGCCTGAAGAAATTGTCAGAAAGAAAAGGCAAGCCGCTCAAACTTCAACAGCTCCCACTCCAGTTTCAGTACCTACTCAAGGTCCCTCTCAATCCTCCATAAGTCCCAGTGTGAATCCTCTTTCTGATAGAAAAGTAGAAACCGAGAAAAATATAGATTTTTGGTTCTTTGAGAAAGAAGGTTTTACTTTTGCTACCAAAATTAAAAACCAAGGATGGGAACTCTATTGCTCTCTTAAGGAAGTCACCTATGTTGACCTTGTTAGAGAATTCTACCAAAACCTACTTTATGGAAACGGGTCAGTGACTTCAACTGTAAAGGGAATTGATATCTGCCTGGATTCTAGGATTTTGGGAGAAATACTTCAGTTGCCTAGTGAAGGATACTCATATATGGAACTCCCAATTAAAGAAGAGGGGATCAGAATTATTTTAGGAGAAATTTTTTCAGAAAATTTAAACAAATTGGAAGCAAAGTTTTTGTCCATTGAGATGAGGGTCCTGCATCAGATAGTTTCAAAGCTATTCTTTCCTAGGAGTGGTAGACATGACTTACTTTCCAGCAGAGATGTATGTGTCATGTTTCATGTCATCACTCAGACCCCCCTGAACCTCCCTGCATTTATGATAGAGGCCATGAGAGAAACTTTGAACAGATCCAAGGCACACTTGCCTTATGGTATGGCCCTTACTAGAGTATTTAGGAGGTTTGGAGTTAGCTGAGGGGGAGGCTGCTATCAAGCTATCTCATGTGGACACTTTCAACCAACACAGCCTGCACCGAATGGGAATTACAAAGACTGTTGGTGGTTGGATCAAGGGCTCTGAAGAAAGAACTGAGGATAGAGCTGAAACAAGAACTGAAGACAGAGCTGAAGGCAGAATAGAAGAAGAAGGTCCATCTTCTCCTGTACATGACTTCAGGGCAGCTTCACCAGATACCCAGTTCATTCCTGATACTGAGGCTGGCCCTTCAGAGTTTACTAGATTGCCCACACCAGTGTATCAGCCAGAGAGCAGAGCACCTCATTCAGAGTTCAGACTGGCTGACGATCAGATCGAGCATATTTCACAGCGTGTGGCTTCTTTACTGTCTAGCCAGTGGAGTAGTACTTCTTTTAAACCTGGAGCTACCTCTTCTGATCAGACCATTACTCCCCACATCTCCACTGTATTTCAGATGATTTCAGATCAGTCCATCAGGATACAGCAGCTTGAGGACACAGTCTGGAGATTGACTGGCAGAGTTCTTGACTTGCAGGGGCAAGTCCTTGCTTTGGCCCATCCCCAGCCACAGGAGTCTACTATTGAGGTCACAGACCTCACTGCAGAGGCTAGCAGGCTCAGAGGAGCACTAGAAGGTGGATATGAACTACTGAGGAAAGAGATCCGAGGATCGAGTGAGCATGCTACCACTCAGTTCACTGCTCTACTTCAATCTGTTTCAAGAGCACTGAACGTACTTGATTCTATCAGACTCACCCTTTCTGTTCAGTCCTTAGCATCTCAGCGTTCTCAGCCACCCAGTTCATCTCGCTCTCCTGCTCGTGGCAGAGGCAGACGGGGTAGAGGACGCACTTCTGATCCATCATCTCCTCACCCTATCTCTGATGACTCCGATCATTGACTTATCTTGATCTTTACTAGATCCTAGGTGTTAGTATCTTGTTCTAGGATCTATACCTTGGGGCCATGTATTGACAATTAGCTGATTGAATTTTAGTTTAAAGAACTATGTATTGAAATAATTATGATATTAATGGAATCATCTTTTACCTATATTTCTACCTTTTGTAATGATGTTGATCATATTATGGTTATATATATTCTCCTTGTTGAAATATTGTCTTCTCTTTGTTGTTGTTTGCTGTTGATAATTGCTATATTAAGGGGGAGCAAACATCTGTGATATACTCTAAAAGGGGAGAAATTAAAGAATATTTCTGAAAAAGGAAAAGCTAACCATGTCTGATGATGTCAAAAAGGGGGAGAAAGTAAATAATTAAACAAAAAGCAAGCAACTCATTAAAAGCAAAACCCTAAATTATGAAAGAAAAAGGGAGAGAAATTAAACAAAAAGCAACTCATCAAAGGCAAAACCCCAAAAGCAAAATTACAAATTATGAGAAATTTGGCATCAAACAGTAATTTGGCATCAAACAGAAATTAAACAAAAAGCAATTCAATTATTGAGAAATTAAACAAAACAATATTGGAGACATTAAACAAAAATTAGAGAAATTAAATATTTGGAGAAATTAAACAAAAATTAAGAAATTAAACAAAATTTGTGAAATTAAACAAAAATGGTATTTTGAGAAATTAAACAAAAATTTTGAGAAAATTGATATCAGACAGAAATTAAACAAAAAGCAAAATCATAAGTACAATGCAAATAAGTTTTTTTTTATATGCTCTGATATATTTCAAAATTCAAACTTGCTCTGATATATCTTATGAAATTTACCTTGATACATCTTAAGAAATTTGATTTACTCTGATACACCCTAAAATTTTTTTTTTTAACTTGCTCTGATACATGATAAAATTTAATCTGATACAGTGTGAAAGTTTCTCTGATATTTGCTCTGATACAGTGTGAAATTTTCTCTGATACATTATAAAATTTGCTCTGATACAGTGTGAAATTTTCTCTGTTATATTATAACATTTACTCTGATACATTGTAAAATCTTTTCGGATAACATTGTAAAAATTATTTTTTATTGCTCTAATATATTGAAAATTTTATTTTTCTCTCTTGCTCTGATATATCTTAAACTCAAAATGATCTAATACTCTTTTCAAATATTTATGAAAATGGACAAACTATTTTTTGCATATGACCATTTATATCACATGCCAAAAGAATCATATTTTTCAAGCATATACACCTATAGTGCATTCTTTTGAAACTAATGCATTCACATAAATGCTTTTGTTCAAGTGTTTTGTCATCATCAAAAAGGGGGAGATTGTTGCTCCTAGATTGATTTTGATGATTACAAAGGAGATTGAAGGGATACAAATAATTTTAAAATGAAAAAAGTCCTTATGCTCTTCAAGGGCAAAATCATAATTTTACTAAAATCCTGATTTGATAGTATCATTTGGTAGAACAAATGATTTGAAATCTATTGGTGAAAATTTCATTGTGTTTGGACTTATATTTTTGAAGTTATGAAGGTTTGGAGTGCATGAGTCGACTCATGAGTCAACTCATGGCACTGTGAGCTGATTGGCATGCAAAAATTCTCTTTGGCACGCTAGTTTTCTGGCTTGGCACGACCTGTGAGTCGACTCATGAGTCGACCCACAAGGCATGAGTCGACTCATGAGTCGACCCCTGCTGATTTGAGCCAAGAATTTCCAGAAACGCATTCTCTGGTTTTTGCAACAGAGGTCGACTCATGAGTCGACCCCTGAAGCATGAGTCGACTCATGAGTCGACCCCTGCGACGGAAAATGTCAGCAACGGCTATTTTTTTGCCCATTTTAATTGCCTTTTATGCTTCCTAAAATTGCTCTAACGGCTCTTTATCTGCCTAAGTTGTTTTCTCTTGCTTCTAATGTCATAAAATGCTTTAAATGGTGAAAGAAATTGCAGATTAAATAGCAGATCAAACGTGAAATCAAAAATGAGAAAAACGAAAGAGAAGATCCGAAATCTGCACGAAAAAGTCTGAGATCAACGAAATATCCAAAAAGAAAAAGAGAGAGGATCCACAATATACAAGAGAGTTTGTGAAAGAGAAAAGCAAGAGTATTCAAGAGGATCTTTCACGCCTATTGTTTCAACTTTGATCTAGAGATCGTTCAAAGCTTTCAAGAGATCTTCAATCAACAAACAACCTCTTCTCAAGCATTCGTTCAAGCGTTCATCCACTTTGAGAAAATCCGAAAAGGGGTTCTTCATTTGAGTAAAGTTTTTATTGTTATATTCGCTCATTTAAAGGAGCTGTTATTGTATTAATCTGTGCTCAAAATTTTCTAACTCTTTGTGAGTTTTTGTTCTTGTTTTTGGAGGATTTCCAAAACAAGGAAAGGTTGATCCGAACCTGAAATCAGAGTGTTTTGGGTTTACTTGTACCCGAAAAATAAGTGATCTAGCTTGGGATAGCTAGTATCGGAGTTTTCGATGTTTTGTATTCAGGTTGAATACAAGTATAGTGGATTGAAATTCCCAAGTAGGAGCTTGGGGAGTGGATGTAGGTGCAAGGTTGGCACCGAACCACTATAAATCCTTGTGTTTGTGGTGTGCTTTATCGCTTTACCTTATTTCTTTATTATATCCTTGCAATTCTGCTTCAGGTAATTAATATTGAATTGAAGTCTTTGTTTTGTTCTTCATAAGTATTCTGTTGGGCTTAAAATTTTTAGAAACCCAATTCACCCCCCCTCTTGGGTTGCATAGCTGGGCAACACTATCCATATCTCATATGGCATTTTGGCTACATACTTACTTGAAACTCTATTTAGAAGGTAACAAGCTGATTCGAGCGCATATCCCCAGAGGGAGATCGACAGACCAGCAAACCCCATCATGGGTCGAACCATGTCCAATAAGGTCCGATTCCTCCTTTCAGACACACTATTATGCTGTGGTGTTCCAGGAGGAGTCCACTGAGAGAAAATCCCATTCTCTCCTAAATACGTCAGAAACTCATTGGAAAGATATTCACCTCCTCGATCAGATCGAAGAATTTTAATACACTTTTCAGTTTGTTTTTCCACCTCATTTCGGAATAGTTTAAATATTTCAAACGACTCCGACTTATTCTTCATTAAGTAGACATACCCATACCTCGATAGGTTGTCTGTGAAGGTTATGAAGTAGAAATATCCACCTCTTGCACTTGAGCTCATAGGTCCACATACATCAGAATGTACCAGACCCAAGAGTTCACTGGCTCGCTCACCTTTTCCAGTAAAAGGTGACTTGGTCATCTTTCCAAGAAGACAAGACTCACAGGTTGGAAGTGATTCACAATCACCAAGTTCAAGAATTTCTTCTTGAGCCAAACTGTTTATCCTGTTCTTATTGATATGACCTAGCCTACAGTGCCAAAGGTAGACTTCTGACATATTATCTATTCTAGGGCATTTACCGAAGTTTTGAACTACATTAACAGGCTGTGATAGTAAGTAAATTCTATTATTTAATTATCCAACAAATATTGTAACACCATTCAAAATGATATTGCAAATATTTTTTTTATTAAAAAATAATAACCGTACATGACCAAAAGGCCTACAGAAATAATATTTAATAAAAAGCTTGGACAATAGTGACATTCACTCAGAATTATATTACGAGAATTGATTACAAGACTCATGATTCCTAAAGCTAGAACTGAAACTTTGCTTCCATCTCCAACGTTCAGGAACCTCTCGCCTTCATCAAATCTCCTACTGACCTGCAGACCCTGCATCGAATTACAAATATGATAAGGGCTTCTGGTATCCAATACCCAGGCAGTAGTATCACAAATGAAAAAGTTGCAAGGAGTTATTATATAATTACCTTGCTTCTTCTTCGGCCTGTTCGGGTCCAGGGAGGCTATGTATTGAGGACAGTTCCTCTTTCAATGCCCCTGCTTCTTGCAAAAGAAGCACTCCGCCTGGCTCTGGTCGGGCTTGTGCTTCTTGGTCTGACCCTGTGCAACCGTCCCAGCATGAGGCTGCACCTTCTTGTTCTTCTTCCCCTTCCCAAAGGGTCGATGATGAGAAGAAGACCCTCCCACTACATTCACTGACTCCTTATGGAGCTGGTGATCCTTCTCAAAGTTCTGCAGCAACCCCAACAACCCGTGGTAGTTTACTGCAGGCTTTGTCATTCGAAAATGAGTAAGGAATGGGAGGAAAGACTTGGACAAGGAATTAAGGATCGCATCCTTACCGAGCTGCTCGTGCAGAGAAAAATCCAATTTGCTTAGGCGCTCAATCATCTCGATCATGTACAGTACATGATCAGTGACTGAGGCCCCATCCCTCATCCGAGCATTGAAAATGGCACAACTAGTTTTGTGCCTTTCAACGTCGTCAGGCGTGCCAAAGGAGTCGTTCAACATTTGAAGCATCTCCTGTGGCTGGGCATTCTCAAACCTGCGGCTAAACTCATCATTCATTGCTGCCAGCATAATACATCGGACGGTGGTGCGGTCATTGAGCCACTTCTGGTAAGTGTCTCGGATCGCCTTACTAGCGTTCGGAGCTGGCTCCTCAGGTGCTGGATCCGTTACTACACAAAGGATCCGCTCATGCTCAAGGATGATTTTCAATTTTCGATACCAGCTATCGAAATTAGGTCCCATGAGCTTGTCATTATCTAATAATGATCGAAGCGACAGGGTAGTGGCCATAGCTGTATAAAAAAAAATCAAACCTCTATTAGTACATAAATTAATACTAAAAACTTGAACTTTAGTCTAAAGTTTTTCTCAATATTTATACGAACTGGTAGCCTCAACCTCCAATTCGAGGAATTACTTTAATTCTTTAATGGGTACTAGAATCCACACAGACTACACACGAGTCCAACTTTGGTTGGTCAACCCATGTGCATCTATGGGTAGGTTCTTAACCAGTTGTTTCTCTAAACAACTTCTAGTAATTGATTTTGCCCCAAAACCTAATCAGTAGGCTTTGGCCTCCACTGAAAAGATCTGGTTAGGTCCAACCATTAACATGACTTAATTTGGTGAATCAGACCAACAAATGATCAAGCCCGACTTTGGCCGGCCAACCTAACCACCATCAGAAAAACTCAACCAAATTATCATATTATGAATGATAATTTCATTAGCCAATGAGCACCAGGCCTTTGGGCCTCCAATGATCATTGAACTAATGGACTCATTATCACTCACTTAATGAGAGGCATTGACTTAGTTATCATTATAACTTAATCATTTTAGGGACCTAATAATTTTTGAGAATTTTATTAAAAGATAGTAGAGAAGAAATCATCCAGCCAATTTCAATCCTCCCACTGACTTCACCAAGTCAGATTAAAAAAGATTTAATTAAAGCTGGCATTAGGAGCACCTAAATCAGTCACACTGATTTACCTAATGACATGGGTGAGTTCTAATCACCAAGTGATCTAATCAAAATCTAACTTACCAGATTGGCCAGGTAAGTGAGATCAGTGGTGGGGATTTGCCATTAACTCGTCGATGATCGAATCAATGCGAGTAGCTCCCGCTTAAGAACCACTGGTCAAAACTGCCGAACTTACCTTAGACACCAACCGGTTCATTAGTTTTAATTTTATCAACTTAGTAAATAGGGCTCCACCGCGTAGCCATGAATTAAGTCCATTTTGGTCTAGTTAAAGATATGAACCCATTCAACTATAACTATTGAAGTTGAGTCTAGAGTATCCTTGACCTAATCTAATTCAACTTTTGATTAGATTTGACCAATTACTCCATTTAGTCCATTTTTAAGCTAACCTTAGGTCTAACCCAATTATGGACCTAATTCATCTAACCCATTGACCCACAAGTTTATGCAATTGTCTTAGGTCTTAATTCACAATTCTAGACCTACTAGACAACACTTAATTCTTTTAATTAAGTACTTGGACTGATGGGTCAGGGTTTGGCATTTTGAAAATAATTTTTAAATTTTGAAAGATTTTATTTTCTGTTCACCAAATGTGTTGATTCATTTCACAAATGGGTCAGCACAATTCATAAACAGCAATCCTATTTCTCATTTCATAACAGAAAATAACTCAAAATAAATCATGAATTTTTTTTTAGATCTAATCTAACACATTCATGATAAATTTTATAATTAAGTCCTTTCGCTGCTTCATCGGCATGGGATATTATTGCATCAGCACCCCTACCGCCATAGGAGACACCATCGAATGGGAAGAGAGGGCCTTTAAACCCTACTTTTCTCCTATGACCGGACGACCATGGCAACCAACCCAATTAGATTACTTGCTACTTGGATCAAGTATATCTAAATATACCAATTTAAAAATTTAAATTTTGAATTTTAAATTTCAAATTTCAAATTTCAAATTTGAGATTTTAACCAAATTTCAAATTTCAAATTTCCAATCTTTGAATTTTAAATTTTAAATTTTGAATTTTAAATTTTAAATTTTGAATTTTAAAATTTAAATTTTGAATTTTGAATTTTAAATTTGAAACTTCTAACAAATTTTAAATTTTAAATTTTGAATTTCAAATTTGAAATTTTGAATTTCAAATTTAAACTTATAGATTACACCTTAATCTATGCATGCATATGTATATCATATTCTAGAACCATGCTCTAATACCATTTGAAGTGAAAATTCAGTGCAGGGGCAAAATAGTAATTTTAAATTTTTTTCAAAATTATTATTTTACAGTAGAATTATTAATTAATCTTATTAATTAATACTAATTAATCCTATACTAAGATCTAAATATGATACAACAGCATGCATTTAAATTTGAAATTCAAATTTGAAACAGTAAATTTTTTTACTGTACTGTGTTCAGAACACATCACCTTTTACGGGTAGTCGATCATCGCAATCTGATCACCGTCAGAGGATTCTGATCATCATGTCGCAGTCACACTAGTGTCTGGCCTCTGCGGATCATCCACACGAAGCTCCCGTCTGATCGGCTCCTCACGAATGCTAGTTCGTGATTTCACCCTTTTGGGGGCTGATGTTGATCGAACTCCTTCGATCGATGTGTGCCGACTCCTCGGATGCTTCAGATCGTCTGCACGATTGGTTGAGAGGTTGATGGATCTCTCTCTGAAATTTGGTGGACTCACGACACTCGTGGCACACCAATCTCACTTCTCGAACCCTAGGTAGAAACCCTAGGATACACACCAAAAACCCTGCACCCACTTCTCTCTCCTTTTTCTCTCCTCTCGATAAATTTTGAACACTTCAAAATTTTTTAGAACCTCCCCACGCCCCTTATCTCTTCTTTCTTTCATTGCCCATGCCCCCTCCCTTTCTCATTTTATAAAACATCGCAAGAGATGTTGAAAGCATGTGAGTGGATAAGAAGAGGTGGTTGCTCACTTAAATTCAAATCAAATTTGAATTCAAGTGTCAACCAATCTTATCCTCATCCATTTGGGCGAGAAAGAAGAGATGGCGTGGCTTTTTTTTTGTGCGTGGAGACTTTCACAAAAAACCATTTCTCGTGTGGAATATGGGGCGCACAAAAGAGGATAAGCTGGCGCATGGTTATTTGGTTATCCATTCAAATTCAAAACCCCTTTGAATTTAGATGGGTAATAAACCAAGTTAATCCAAATAATTGGTGCACAGAAACATGGGCATGAGAGAGCTTTGCGTGGGAAAAAATTTATGAGAAAATTTCTTCTCGTGAATTCAAATGGGCGCAAGGAAGTTGGGTGGTGCAGGGAATTTAAAACAAGGTAGTTTGATTCAAATTGAGCCAACCTAATTAAAATAGGTTAAGCACAATTAGACCAGATTAAATCCAACACAATTAAGCTTAATTAGGCTCAATAAAATTCTAATCAAATCAGGAATTAACTAAGCCTAACCCCTGATCAAATCAGGGACTAAACCACCTTAGCGATTAGATCAACACTTAACCTAATCGGGTCAATCCAAACTGAATCCAATTCAATTGAACTTGATCTAAAAATAATTACTCAATCAAATTGACTTAATTAGCGATCAAATCACTAATTAAATCTCTCATAAATATTGAGTCTAAATCCGATGGGCAATTAGGCATCAGAGACCATCGATATGAAACCCTGATCAAAGAGTTCAAATTTCAAATTCAAAATTTGAAATTCAAAATTTTGACCCCAGTACCCAAAATGTGTGAAACTCATGATCAGAGAATCCTAATTCTCAATCATAGAGTTTCAGACACATAAGGCTCATAATCAGCCATCAGATCAGAAAAGAACCTCTAATGTGTGTGACCCCGCAGGTTTGAACCTAAGCCGGTAGCACAGGAACCAATTCCTGTACTAATCGAAGTGACCATCTAGCAATGGTATCCGACGATCGGATAGGTCGAATAGTCACAATCGCAACATTCAGAACCTATGTGAATATGGTTACCGTATAATTCATCCCTTTTGACCCCTGTGTTTAGGACGACTCAGGGTTAAACTGTCAACCCTGATGAGATCATCCGAATCGTGCTCAACTCAATTAGTCCTGTGACTCCTCACTAGGACTACCGTGGCCAAAGTTTTGCTAAATTGAAAAATGACTGTACACAGCTCCTAAACTGGAGTGGTCAATCCCATCTTGACACACGCACCGACAAGTCAAGTACTTGACTACACCCAGTAGCCTTCCGTCACTGAATTAGAAATTCAGGTAGTCCAGTGCCTAAGTGCAGTGAGTTGCTTGCAAGTCACCGTGGCGGTCTCAGGTCGGAGGGACATTTATACCCATATCCCATCGGAGCAAATCTTGATAGCAGAAATAGCTCCGGAGTCGGTCACGTTCAGTGCAGATGTACCATTACATCTCACCTGTATGCCATACCAACGTCTCCACACTCCTTGGTTATGAGGACAACCAATCCATATGGCACACAACGACCTATGCTCGATAAACGTTGTCGTCCTTGGTAACAACGTATCATTTGGTCGCGAACAGGTTTAAGAACTAAGCGACAAATCCTCCTTTGTCGAGTCTAAATAGTCCTAAGGACTTCACCACAACACAGGAGTTCATTAGAAGATAAAATATTTGTGATAAAAAATATCAAAATAATTTTTATTTATTTATAATTCATGTACTAATACAAAACGAGCACAACCGTCAACAGGCTGACGATTGGCTTTGGGACACTATTCCCAACAGTCTCAACAGAAAAGAGGTGGAATCTATCAGATTGAAAATATTATGGATATCCACAGTAAGGTAGATGAGTTGTCCCAAAAATTAGATCGTCTTCTGAATACTGGACACTCTTCGACTCTACATAACCCAGTCCAAGATGTTTGTGCATTGTGTGCAAGTCTAACCCATTTTATTAGTGAATGCCCAACCGCACCTCAATTTTTTGAGTTTGTGCAGGAGCAGATTTAGCAAGATCAAACCAAACAAGCTCGTAGACCAAGAAACGATCCATATTTGAATATTTATAACCCCGACTGGAGAAAGCACCCAAATTTTTTTTGAAGACCACAGCCAGTGGTTGGTCCTGCTTTACCTAGACCTAACTATCAGGATCCGACATATAGGCATGGACCATACCACCAGTTTCAAAATACTCCTCAACTGTCTACCACTAGTCACAGCTCAGCTTTTAAGAAGAAAGTTCTAAAAGTGTTAGAACGATTAGAAGTCAACACCCATATCCTTAACTCCCACACGCAATCCATTGCTAAGCTAGAGACCCAAATAGGTCAACTAGCAACTGCAGTCAGCAGGAGGGAAGGAAAAAAATTACCTAGCCAATCTGAGAGCAATCCGAGAGGGTAATTCATGGTTGAGAGCTCCAATACTCCAGATACCTTTTTTGAACACGCCAAATCAATCATGACTCTCAAAAGTGGGAAGGTCATTGAACACACGAGTAAAACTAATGAGACCGACTCTAGACCTCTGACCAAGCTCGAATCATCCAAGAACAAAAATCCAAAAGTAAAGAATGGACCAACTGCATTGGAATCACCTTACTTGCTTAAAGCTCCTTTTTTGAGTGCCCTAAAAGCCCCTACTCCTGCGGATAAGAAGGGAGGAAGACTCGACGAGATGTTAGAATTATTTAAGCAAGTCCAAATGAATCTCTCCTTTCTAGACACAATTAAACAGGTCCCAGCTTACGCAAAATTTTTGAAGAAATTATGCACTCAGAAACGTAAATCCCGATCACAACTCCCGAAGAAAGTATGCCTCACCAAACAAGCTAGCTCTGTATTCCAGGACGCTACCCCTTCAAAGCTTAAAGATCCAGGTATCCCTATCATTTCTTGCATTATAATAGACTTTCACATCGAACAAGCTCTCCTGGACCTAGGGGCTAGTATGAACCTTCTACCTAGCTCGGTTTATGAAATTTTTAGATTTGAAGAATTGAAACCCACATTAGTCACTTTATAGTTAGCCGATAGATCAATTAAGACACCATGTGGGATGATCAAAGATATTTTGATCAAGATAGATGAGTTCTATTTTTTAGTTGATTTTCTAGTCCTTGACATAGAACTGAGTGGCAATCCAAGGTAAATTCTTATTATCTTAGGCAAACCCTTCCTAGCTACGGCAAACGTGTGCATCAATTGTAGGACAGGAGTCATGGACGTATCGTTTGAAAATAAGAAACTGAGACTGAATGTGTTCAGTGCATCCCAGGGACCATCAACTGATAGTTGCTTCGAGATAGATACATTCAAGGACATCATAGAGGAAGCAACATCAATGATTTTTGCACATGATTCCCAAGACACCCACTTGACGTATTTTGGAGTGGATGACTATGATATAGAGAGAGGTAGCAAAGAAGTAAATATTCTAGTTGATACATCAAATACTGAAACTACTCCCCCTTGGACAATCAAGTATGAGCCATTGCCCGCATTAGCCAAATACCCACAGTCCCATCATTAGAATCACCACCTGCACTAAAATTAAAGCCACTTTCAGTCGCACTCAAGTATGCATTTTTAGGACCTAATGACACCCTCCCAGTGATCATTGCATCAGACTTGACCCCAGATCAGGAAGCACAATTGGTTAGTGTTCTGAAAGAAAATAAAGAGGCTATCGGCTGGTCCATTGCCGATCTAAAAAGAATTGATCCTTCCATCTGTATGCACCACATTCATTGAGAGGTAGATGCCAAACCCTATCGAGACATGCAGAGGAGACTGAACCCAAACATGTGGAAAGTAGTGAAGAAAGAAGTGGTAAAATGGTTAGATGCTGGAATCATCTACCCCATATTCGATAGTAAATGGGTCAGTCCTACCTAAGTAGTACCTAAAAAATTAGATATTACTATGGTGGAGAATGAAAAAGGTGAATTATTCTCCACTCGCACACCATCTAGCTGGCGAGTATACATTGACTATAGAAAACTAAACGCTGTTACTAGGAAGGACCATTTTTCATTATCCTTCATCGACCAAATCCTAGAACGGCTAGCGGGTCAACATTTTTCTTTATTTTCTAGATGGTTATTCAGGGTACAATCAGATATCTGTATTTTTAGATGACCAAGAGAAAATCACCTTCACTTTTCCCTATGGCACTTTCATTTTTTGGCGTATGTCGTTCGGGCTCTGCAATGCACCCGCTACATTTCAATGGTATATTTTGATCATTTTTTAGATATGGTGGATAAATATCTTGAAGTTTTCATGGATGATTTCTTTGTGTTTGGAACTACCTTTGATGATTGTCTTCATAACCTCTCCAAAGTCTTTAAGCGCTGCACGAAAATAAATCTGATTTTAAATTAAGAAAAGAGCCATTTCATGATTCAAAAAAGAATCGTATTGGAACATATTGTTTCTGAAAGGGAGATTGAGGTAGACAAAGCCAAAATCGAGGTCATTTCAAAACTATCATCCTCCACTTTGATTCGACAAATACGATCCTTCCTAGGTCATGCTGGATTTTACAGATGCTTCATTAAAAATTTTAACAAAATATCGAGATTCTTGTGCAATCTGCTAGCCAAAGACACGCCATTTATCTTTAATGAAGAATGTCTACAAGCCTTCCACATATTACGAGTAGCCCTGACAACAGTATCCATAATAAAACTCTCTGATTGGTCTTTTTCATTTGAAATCATATGTGACGCTTTTGATTTCGCAATAGGATTCATTTTAGGTCAAAGAATCAATAAGGAGCCACATGTGATCTATTACGCTAGCAAAACTCTATATGATGCCCAATTGAACTATACTACGACAGAAAAAGAGCTACTAATGGTGGTATTCGTCCTTGATAAATTTTGTTCATATTTGTTAGGGTCTAAGGTTCTAGTATATTCTGATTACACGGCTCTGAAACATCTACTCTCAAAGAAAGATACTAAATCATGATTAATCAGATGGATCCTTCTACTTCAAGAATTTGATCTAAAAATTTGAGATAAGAAGGGTTCTGAAAATATGGTTGCTGTGATCACATTTCTAGAATCTTAGTTGATCATACGATGAGTACAGATGAAGTTAAGAAGAAATTTCATGATGAACAACTTTTTGCATCTATCTCTGACCAAATCTCATGATTTGCCCACATCGTTAACTATTTGGCAATAGGACAAGTTTCTCTCCATTGGATAAAATAGGAGAATGATCGATTCTTCTCACAAGTCAAACATTATTATTGGGAGGAACCCGAATTGTTCAAATATTACTCGAACCAAGTGATTCGACACTATGTCGCTGAGAGTGAGTATCAAAGTATACTTACCTTTGGTCACTCTCATACATGCGAGGGACATTTCAGTGGGAAGAGAACGGTCGTGAAAGTATTACAAAGTGGGTTTTACTGACTGACATTGTTTAAGAATGCACATAAATTTTACCTTGAGTGCTTGCGCTGTCAGCAGACGGGGAACATTTTTAGAAAAAATATGATGCCCCTATCTCTCATTTTAGTCGTGGAAGTTTTTGATGTTTGAAAAATTGATTTTATGGGTTCCTTTCCTCCATCCTATATATACGAATATATTTTGATTGCGGTAGATTATATATCTAAATGGGTTGAGATTATGACAACCAGGATGAATGATCACAAGGTGGTAATCAAATTCATCCAACAGAACATCTTAAGTCGATTCGGTTGCCCAAGGACCATTTTTAGTGATGGAGGTGCACACTTCATGAATAGGCACTATGAAAGTTTAATGAAAAAATATGGAATCACTCACAAAATTGTCACACCTTATCACCCCCAAACTAGTGGCCAAGTGGAAGTCTCCAATAGGGAGATCAAACGAATTTTTGAGAAGACGGTTAGGCCTGATCGAAAAGATTGATCTGGATGATTAGATGATGTATTATGGGCCTACCATACTGTATACAGGATCCTGATAGAAATATCTCCTTACCTGCTCATTTTTGAAAAAACCTGCCATCTGTCGGTAGAGCTAGAATACCATGCATTTTGGACTATAAAGTAATTCAATTTCGACATGAAAAATACGAGTAGTAATAGGAGACTACAATTGAATGAATTAGAAGAGCTACGTAATGAAGCATACGAGAGTTCACGAATTTATAAGGCTTGAACTAAGGCTTATCATGATAAATATATTTCACAAAAAATATTCGAACCTAATCAAAAAGTGTGGCTTTATAATTCAAGGTTACGACTATTCCTTGAAAAACTTTGTTCATATTGGGATGGACCATATATCGTAACTCAGATATTCCTTCATGAAGCAATTGAAATCAAAGATCTTAAATAGAAAAATATCTTCAAAGTAAATGACCAACGATTGAAACATTATGGGGATGAAATCAGGGATGGTGAGCAAGTTGACTCAATTGAATTGCAGGATCCAGTCTACAATTGAACTTTAGTTTGGTCTAGCTGAAGACCTTAAACTTAACGTTTGTTGGGAGGCAACCCAATATTTTATTTTTCAGTTATCCAATTTTTTTTTATTTTGTAGGAATTTTTGAGAAAGATAATTAGTCAAGTTGAGGAGAGCACCACGATCCATGGAGTCAAGAACACACCATGCCTAGCAATGAAGGATCTCTCAATCAAGATTACACACATCAAACTCAGGTGGTGTCCTTCATTGTTACATTCTATTTTAGCTTTATTATGATTCTCTTCTTTCATTGGAGACAATAAAAATTAAGTTGGGGGAGAGAATAACTAATTTAATTAAGTCCTCGATTATGGTCAGAAATAATTAGTTTTGTGTATATAAATTTTATCTCGATTTGAAGTTAACAAGGTATCCTAATCAATGAATGATTAACAGTCTAGATAATTTTAGAGATATTGAGAAAAAAATTATTAAGGATGCCCAATTAATGAAAAAATTTAGACCAGACTAAATTTTGGAATGATTCTAGAATCCTCTTCCCACCATCTCAATGAAGAACCTGCTTTATGGAGATATGGGTGGAAAGATCGAGGTATGCAAAAATCACTTTTTATTACAAAAAAAATAAAATAAAATAAGAGAGGTTTTTAGCATTCCTCACTAAGTAACCGAGTCCTTCTGTCTAAGTAAGAATTATTGTTCGCATCAAAAGATGAGAATATGAAGAAACCTCTTATATAGTCAATTTTTAACTCGTAGTCTTTTTGACTCGAGTCAGTAAGCCTGAGGGGTGTTTTATACCTAATGCCCTAAAGCCAACTAGTTTGGGAGTCATTGGCCTAAAGCTCGCTACAAAAGTCAATTAGAAAGCTTAAAGGGTTAGGATATTACACTGACTGTAAACGTAAATATTTCTATAAATTAAAAAAAAAAGAAGAGAAAGAATAAGAAGACTAAATTGTAAGAAGACTAAATTGTAAGAAGACAATAAACCCTACTCACATCAAATTAGAAGACCTAAAGAGTAGAGTGAAAAGTTGGTGAAAGAAGATCTTTAAAAATTTTTATAGCTAATACTCAACCATTAATTGGGTCAAATTGATAATTCAATGAAGTACCTCATTAATGGTCTAACTGGATATCCACTACAGTTAGAAATGTCTAGTATAACTTTCGATTCAAGGATAATTTGGTGCACAATGCTAATGTATCTATTTTACTCGAAGACGAGTAAA
Organism: Elaeis guineensis; assembly: GCF_000442705.2. NCBI lineage: Eukaryota > Viridiplantae > Streptophyta > Magnoliopsida > Arecales > Arecaceae > Elaeis > Elaeis guineensis. The sequence goes on from NC_025996.2 coordinate 132,171,641, forward strand.
AGTTCTAGTTGGAGGGTATAATGAATACTTAATTTAAGTCGTTAGAGATATTAAATATTATAATAATTGATATTATTTTATTAAAATTTGATGCTCTCTAGTCTATTTTGCAGGTAATTGGGAGTTTGAATTCATATGACTCAAATTAGACTCAAATTGGATCAGATTTGAGTGAACCAGACAACCAGCTCCTATTCTAGTGTGAACACAACTTAAAGATCAACAGAAGAGAATCAATATGAAGATCCAAGGGTCCTTATTCATACTCCCACCTCTCTTTTCATGAAACCCTAGCCTCTCCACTCTATAAATAGAACCCCAAGGCCTCCATCTTCTTCAATCAAGCCAACCCTAAGTTCTTGTCAAGCTTCTCTCTTTCTCTCTCCTTCTTCTTCTTCTCCATAAGTCTAGGGGAGGTACTAACCCTAGCACGACACCATATTCCTCCACAGATCTTTTTCACATCCCATCAAATCTAAGAGAGGTCCTAATCCTAGTGCCGCTACCCTTTCTCTTCTACATACCCGCTTCCAACAAACTTTCTTCTTTGAAGTTTCTAAACCAAGCCTTCCAGCCATCCTGTCGCTGTCTGCACGGAGGAAGATGAAGGATTCAAGGAGACACATCTACTATCGGACGCAGCAAGAAGATCAACTTGATTTAATTATCTTGTATCATAATTTTATTTTTTTTCTTTATGTACGCTTCTTTATTTGATTAATGAAAAGTAACTTTATTATAATTTTCATGCTCCTTTCTTAGTTTCTTACAATCTATTATTCTTTTCTTTTATATTTTTAAAATAATCAACTAAGATCCCTGCAGATACGATCCCGACTCACCCTATCTACATAGTAGTGAGTAGGATTAATTTTGGTGTACTACGACACGCATCAATGCTTTCATCGATGGGGGATGTCGTAGATACTCCTATTCTTTGATCTCCATTAGGATCTGCACATGAGGAGTAGAAAGAAGAGTATAGGAGTCATACCTATTGTCAAAATTACTCAGCCTTGGACTCCATCATTGAGGTGAAGCTCACTTATTGATGGTTGATCGACTTAGTTCGGTCGAGGCTTCACTTTTTTTTTTGCTTCTTTTTCTGAACTTTTTCTTCATACCTGTTGTCAAAATTACTCAGCCTTGGACTCCATCATTGAGGTGAAGCTCACTTATTGATGGTTGATCAACTTAGTTCGATCGAGGCTTCACTTTTTTTTTGCTTCTTTTTCTAAAATTTTCTTCTTTGAAGTTCCTAGACCAAGTCTTCCAGCCATCCTGCTGCTGTCTGCACGGAGAAAGACAAAGGATTCAAGGAGACACATCTACCATCGGACGCAGCAAGAAGATCAACTTGATTTAGTTGTCTTGTATCGTAATTTTATTTTTTTTCTTTATGTACGCTTCTTTATTTGATTAATGAAAAGTAACTTTATTATAATTTTCATGCTCCTTTCTTAGTTTCTTACAATTTATTTTTTTTTTTATGTTTTTGAAACAATCAACTAAGATCCCTGTGGATACGATTCTGACTCACCCTATCTACATAGTAGTGAGTAAGATTAATTTTGATGTGCTACGACACGCATCAATGCTTTCATCGGTGGGGGATGTCGTAGATACTCCTCTCGTTCAATCTCCATTAGGATCTGCACATGAGGAGCAGAAAGAGGAGTATAGGAGTCATACCTGTTGTCAAAATTATTCAGCCTTGGACTCCATCATTGAGGTGAAGCTCACTTATTGGTGGTTGATCGACTTAGTTCGGTCGAGGCTTCACTTTTTTTTTTTGCTTCTTTTTCTGAACTTTTTCTTCATACCTGTTATCAAAATTACTCAGCCTTGGACTCCATCATTGAGGTGAAGCTCACTTATTGGTGGTTGATCGACTTAGTTCAGTCGAGGCTTCACTTTTTTTTTGCTTCTTTTTTTGAACTGAGAGAGAAGTTGGGCAGTATGGAAGTCATAGTCGTTGGACGACTTTCGATCTTCCACCTGAAGTCAGACAAATTGGTGGTCGATCTTCTTGAACTTGCGCTCGTAGTCATCGAGCCGCCATTACTGAGATAATTTGGGGATAGAGTCCCCTGAAGAATTTGAGGATGGTGAAGGAGAAGGTTCACACGGTCTTTTCTCCTTCTTGATGCTATGTACATGGAAAGGAGAAGGAGATCATTGTGAAGGATGGGCGGTGTAGTGATAATGCTGAGAATGCGGTTGCTCGACTCGATAAGAATGCCGAGACAGCCGTTGTTCTAGAGATAAAGAGGGTGAACGCCATGGAGGATGGTGGTTGTGCCTAGACAGCACTGAATGAGCCACCGGCTCCTCCACCGACGGTCGCTGCTACTATTATGTTTGTTGCTGTTGGAGGTTGTGAACCACCTCCATTAACACCTTCATTTGCTGCATCAAGGTAGTAATTTGTGCATCCGTAGTAACTACAGAACGCGAAGAGCTAGGCTCTGCCAATGGGGGAGGAGGAGGAGGAATATCTTTCCAATGGAAAGATTACCTCGTGGATCCTTTTGAATGTTGAGCTCTAGTCTTAGCCATGGTTGTTCGTATTTTTCTCCTTTTTGGTATGCCAATCTATTACGGCCAATCCTCTGTTGCACTTGTTGTCAGTGAAGAGCACCTGTAAAATGAAGTCCACACTGACTGAAATTGTGTCCACCAGAGATCGTCCGATGCTAAAGTTAGTGGGGAGTGGTGAATAACAGATAAGTATTTAGAATGGTAGAGTATCAACTCAAGATTGTCTTACCAAATACTGTTCATTTACCTCCTTTTATAGACGAGTAGTTGGTAACCATTTGTAACGATTAGACATAAGTTTGTTGATGGCTGAGGTTAGCCGACTGTCAGTCGACCAACCGATTGATAGTCGGCAGGTTGAGCTAATCAGACCGATCGAGGGTCAGAATCTGAGAGTCGGCTAAATCACCCCAACAGTGTTAAACATCTAGTTAACTGGAATTAGGTTTGTAGGCCATGAAATCTGGGAGGTTTGGGGTTGACAAATCTTTCTGCTCTTAACACTGCCCTGCTTTTATAGTGGCGGTGGAAGCTCTTCATTGACCAACATAAACCTTGGAGCAAGCTGGTGAGAGCCATTTATTACTCCAAAACTCCACCATCAACTCCATCCATTTACAAGAAAAGAATTGCTTTACCACTTGGGAAAGGTATCCTCAATGTTTATGGATTATTCAAACAGCTCTTTCAACCATAGCTAGGAAGAGGAGATCTAATATCTTCTTGGAATGACAACCGGATTATGGATTCATCCATATCGCTTATTTTTCCCAATCTGTATACATTGACCGAAAATCATCATATCTCTGTTGCTAAATTTTTCTCAAAAGCTAGCAGATCGTAAATCTTATTCAGTCGAACGCTGAAGTCTTCAGACAGTTGATGAACTCCCTCGCTATCAAAGAACTGCAGGATCTTACTCTTAACTCTTCTTTTTCGTTCCTCTAATCATCATCCAGATCATTGGATTTGGAAATGGAACAATTCAGGACGCTTCATAGTTAACGGGTGTTCCAGATTTCTTAAGCATGGTGGGGTGATTTCCACTCTTGGCAAGTCCTGTTGGCGATTGCCGGTTCCAGAAAAAATGAAGACTTTCACCTAGTTATGCTATTACGATAAAATATTGACAGCAAAAAATCTCATCAAGAAAGGATTGCCCATATCATAATGTTGTGCCCTATGCAGTCAAAAAGAGGAAACAATTGATCACATCTTTCTGCAATGTAGCTATTCTAAGGAATTCTGGAACATTTTTCTTACAAGTATCAGAGTGCCACAACTCCCTGAAAAATATATTGAAGTCTGGGACAATTGGAGGAGACACATATCCATTGCTCATCTTTTCCCAGCTGTAGAATGTCTATTTATCGTTGGATGCTGGTGCCTGTGTTGGGAACGCAATCAACGCATATTTAATTTTGAAGCAAAAGTGGCAGCGAAAATGGCTGCAGAAACGGCTATTCTTGCTAAGAGCTGGCTACAGCATTCGGAAAATGGCAATGTTCAGCTGTCTTTAAGAATGTTTACTTTCTCTTAGAAGGGGTACGATGCGGTAGACGACAAGGGAACTGGGAGGACACCATTCCAAGCACCATCCTGGAAACGGTGGGGTTTCAAACTCAAAGGGCTCAGCTTTTGAGATTACGTTGACGAGACCTTTTCATGCAACTACTCGGTTGCCCTTGCTTTTGTTGGGCCCTTACGTAACTAGTATCTCTTGTATCTTTTACATCTTTTCCTTTTCTCTGCACTTCACTTCACCGTTCATGGTACTTCACCTTCATGCGAGGGGGAAGGGTCGTGCTTCTTTTTATTATTATTATTATTATTTTAAAAAAAAATAATCAAATCGAATTGCATCAGATTGGACCAAATATATATAAATAATATAAAATTATTATAATTTAAAATATAAAATATATATTAAAATTATATCGTATTGGATTCGAGTCAGAACATATTATTATCCATAATCGATTCGAATATTTTTTTTAGAACTCATGTCCATCTCGAATTTCAACCATATCAAGTAGGTGGCCGCTTGGTTGCATTAAATATGAATCTGTCATTAAATTCAAGTTTTTAATATTAAAATCCTATACAAAGGATTTACTTCCATGACGATCCCATCTATGCAGATCAATACTTAATCTAATAACTATATAATATGTTTACACATTACATCACCTGAAGGAAAACTCTGTCAGGTAACTTTTGCCTTTAGACGGCGGAGTCTAACACAGCAACCCAGCTTGCTAAAGTCACGGGAGAAACTATTAAAACATGTTTTTTCAGAGATGGTCTAATGAGGACAGCAAGGAAAACCATTGCTCGCGACCAAGATCATAGTTAGATCCTGTCATGATATTGCCTTACCGGCCAGTCATACAAAGTGACCGGGGCTCCCGTGATGCTCGGGTGCCAGGTTGTCGCGGGGCTAATAAAACATTTTAAGATTGAGATGACAATAAACATGATAAAAGTCAAATTGTCGGGTGATGAATTTGATGGGTTGATAGATCAGCATACAGGACATAAACCTAGGTAAAGGCAATAATAAATAAAAAAATAAAAATTACTGTTAAATCACGCATATATAAAAAAAATCAAAGGATTTAATTAAAAAAAAAAATTAATTAAAAAAATAAAAGATCAAAAATATAATTTATGCTATATGGATAATGATGTGATACTTGATAATTAAATATTTTGAAATAAAAAATTTTACTGCACATACCACATCATCATCTATATGTCATATCATCATCTATACGAATAATATCAAATAAAAATTTTCATTTATTGTGCCACATCATCGTCCATATACCACATCATATATGCTCTATTATCTTGATGAATACCACACCATCTCCATTTGGAAGGCTTTTATCATATAAGTATATATTTTCACCATATAAACATTGATTATTGTTAGCTGAAATTTTTGATGAAAAAAAATAATCGTAATTTAGGAAGACCACATTAAAATGGTTGAGAAATTAAAGACCACATTTCAGCTTTTTAAATTTAAAGGACCATTTAAAAGAATGCACTAAACTTTAAGGACCAAAACCATAGGTTATCCAAAATAATAAGCAAGCTATAAGGATTATTGTGTCAACACAAACAGGACGTAGGGTAAGTAAGATTGGCTCTTGGTGCCTTTCTTTGATGAGTATGTTCCAACTGCATCGCATTTCAATTGCAACAAGAGCATTTCCTTAATTGAAGACATGGATTAAAATTCGATGCCTTTTGCATAGGAAATAGTTGAAATAGGCATAGAAAACAGTTTAGATTGCATTATATTACAATTGCAATGTTTCTTTTTTTTCTTTTTTTTTTTTTTTTTTGTGGTGGACCAAAAATGTAGCTAAGATTTGATGCCTATTATTTATAGCATAAATATTTGATGCAATTATAGAATTGGTTTGAGTATACAAAAGATGCCTTGCTTAAAGATCTATTTTGGATTTTAGTATAGGATTAGTCTGAAAATCCTATAAGATTTATGGAGTGAGCTAACATAACCAATAATATCACGAGCTATATATTAGATTAGATTCTTATTCATAAAATATCCAAAAATAGCTTTGGAGTGGAAGCTTAAATCCCATCAACAGAAAAATAGATTCAGAAGACCTATTTTTTCTTCCTATGGATTTCAAATTAGCTCTGTTCGAGGCTATTCCTCAATATTTTGCCTAATGTAACCTATAGCCTGTAACCTTGTTGCTTGTAAAATCCAAACAGTTCCTAAACAGTATCACCTCTTGCCAAGTACCCAATTCCACCAAACGAGCAGGTTGCAGCTTTATTTTATTGCCAGACTTTGCTTTCCATCATATAACTCGTTTTTTGGATTTGGAATCTCTTTCATGTATTTTGGCCTGCTAGAAGCTTTGGATTTTAATCTTTGAGTACGCTAAAATAGCAGGCTGTATCCAACTCAAAAGTTTCAGATCTTAATCACGATCTATACTATTAAAATATTTAAAAATTTTAAATTATTCATTGTAATATTTTCTAATATATAAAATATGTAGAAATAAACATAGATAGTTTTCATAAATATGTTAAAATTATTTTCTCATAAAATTGAAAATTAAATAGAATTTTTCAAAAAAAATTACAGAAATACTTCAAAGTTGAAGTAGACATAAACGAGGGAAAAAGTCATGTATTTAAATTGCGTCCTTGTTGGGCTATTCGGGGTGAAACAGATACTAAAGTTCTAAACGACCGTGTACGGCGCGCAAAATTTGGTTTGATACGCGTCACGGTTGACCATGTTGGTATTTATGCCCGGCTACCGTAGACTTTTGGGAAAAGATTTTACGTGATGTAGCCCAACCTTTATGACATGGTGGCTCCGTAGAGTCGTGGTCTACGTCAACGGCACCGACGCTCCATCCCTTCCCCAGTTCTGCCGTGGGCAGCATGGCATCACTGATGACGACGGATCGGACGTGAATCAATTCATATTTATATTTTTTTATTATAATTTTAATAATATAAAAGATATCAATAATTACACATCGATTATGGACAAAAAAAGATTCTTATTTATAAAAGGAAGGTCGTCTTTTTCATATAGATAAAATCGTAAGCCCATGGGTTCATATCCAACTCGATCCACCGGCTGGCCAACCGTCAAACGATGTTCCGAGATAGGGTTGTATCATTCTCCTTTCATGCGAAATCCACCGTTGGATCACATAATGTTGTCTTTGCTGTGCGTTTTAGTGTGATTGACGGCGGCCGATTATCAAAAATGGGTGATGAGCACACTGATAAACAAATGCACTCCCACGGTTTATGCGTTTCAATGTGATTGACGGTGGCTGATTATAAAAAATGGGTCCCACAACTTCCTATCCTGTCTGTTTTCCTTAATAAAAAATGATCCTTTTAAACTTTCTTGTCCAAATATTTTTTTTTGGTAAAAAAATTCTAATCCAACTATAAATTTGACCTCACGCCGCCTTTAATTTTTGGTGTGTGGGAGGCGGCCATGGAGGGAAGCATGCGATGCTCCGCCAACTACGTCCCTCTCTCTCCACTCAGTTTTCTCGAGCGCGCCGCCGTCGTCTACGCCGACCGGGCGGCCGTCGTCTATGGCTCCACCGTGTATACTTGGAGTCAGACCCGCGATCGCTGCCTCCGCCTCGCGTCTGCCCTCACCAGCTTGGGGATCTCTCGAGGCGACGTCGTAAGGCCTTTTTTTATTGTTTTATCACTAAGCTATATATTTATTACTGTTTTTAGTGTTTTCATCTTTAAGATTTTCCGTTTTAACCGTTCTAAATATGTTTTATTTTACTTTAGTGGGTGAAGTATAGTCTTTATCTTTTATTGGGTTTTGACCTTAATGGTTGGTTTGGTAAGTTACATCTGTTGCTGGTTTGGTAAATCCTGTCTGCCAATTAGAGTTCTGATCAAATGTTGGGATTGGTTGGGATTGTTCTATATGTCTTGTCTGTTTCGATCTTTTGGATCTATGTCTGTTGTTGTTGGTTAATTACACTTTAACTAGCTTAATTAGGTTTTGATTTATTTGGTGATTTATGCTATCTATTTGCTGAACCATCCATATTCTTGAGTTTTGTATCTTTATCTAATATTTTTCAAATTTTTCGCTGTACTTTCACTGCTGAACATTGTAGTGGATTAGTTTTTGAGTCTTCATAATCTGCTAAGCCTTGGACTGGATTAAGTTATGAGTCCTTTCTGGGTGATCATCTTTGATTAACCTCAGTTCTGATATATATCTTGGGTATGTTTGTTCTCGAAATTTATGTTGAACTGGATAAGAAGCAGAGGTGATGGCCGAGGCAATGAGTTTGGTGGTGTTTTAATTCCACTCTCGTCTGTCTAAAACCAGTTTGGCTCTTACAGTTTTCTCGTTCTGAGAAAAATGGTGGAAGATGCATCAATTGTTTCATTGCATCAACAAAAGGACCAAAAAAAAAAGGCCCTTGAAGAAAAGGGACAAAGCCGAAAAGGATAAAAGAAAATTTCAAAAAAGTGCTGAAGTTAGAAATGGTAGACACACAAGATCTTGGATGATCAAATAATGACATACAAGAATAACATAAACCAGGCCTGATGTAATGTACAATTTTTGATTTTATGATCTGTTTTCAATATGTCTCCACATTGTATCTTTTGGTTCTTCATGATATGCACTTCTATATCTCTGTTTTTATGTTCGCTTTTGGATTTGATGCTAACTTGTTTATCGTTATAGAGAAAATTGTGAAGCTATGGTTGTATTGTTGATATCTACACAGGAAATTCATGCTACATATAGATTTTTTCTTTTTCTGTTTTGGAAATAGGCAAGAAAGTATACTATTAAATTGGCCTAATTTGTATGTCTTGAAAAAAAAACAGACAAGAAAAAGAAAAGTTGACCTGATTAGCTGCTATATATAATTGTCATTTCCTTTGACATCTACCATGGAAATAGTGATAGCTATGCTCAGGCTTTACCGATCATTTTGCTTCTCATTTAAAGGGATCGAGTAAGATGAAAATTTTATTGCAAACCTACTTGTGGTGGTTGTTGTAATTCATGAATAAAATTGCAACTTCCCTTTTTTAAGCTGGAACAAGGACAAATTCTAATGTTTTGCATGTGGTTCTTGTTCATTCATGTATATAAGCATCTTCTTTCTTTCTTTCTTTCTTTCTTTTTTGAGAAATATATCATCTCTTCTTACAATAAGCATCTGCTAGCCATATGAGAAACACTAAGCTGCCTGCACGTATCTTAACAATGTTTGGCAAGTTTCATATTTAATTATCCTGAAAATGTGAATCTAAGTGATTCATGGTATACATTTATGCACTGATTATTTATGCATTATTTCCACCCATGGTACTGCTGCCCCCACTACCATGGTATTAGAAGTTGAAGCAAGTTTATGCAATATTTACGACACTTCTATGCATGTATACATTTAGGCATATGAATCAGGTTGCCAGTCTTATGGCTTTTCACCATCATAATTAATCACTAATCAGCAGTTGTGGTTACAAAGCCATGTAGTCATATTTGCAATGTTGATTCCTTGTCTTGGTGAACTCATATTTGTCCAACCAGGTTGCTGTACTTGCCGCAAACATTCCAGCAATGTATGAATTACATTTCGGTGTCTCCATGACTGGTGCGGTCCTCTGTACACTGAACACCCGGCATGATGCAGCCATGGTCTCGATCCTACTGAAGCATTCAGAGGCAAAAGTTATCTTCGTCGATTCTCACCTTCTTGGGATTGGCCAAGGGGCACTCAAAATTCTCTTGGAATCCAATGTCAAGCCTCCTCTTCTGGTCATAGTTGGAGAATCCTATAATTCAGTTGCTGCAATCCGAGGTCCCATTGCTTCTGCCAATATGGAATATGAGACTCTCCTTAGGACTGCTTCTCCTTGCTTTGAGATCAAATGGCCTATTGATGAATGTGACCCAATCTCACTGAACTATACTTCAGGCACTACATCAAGACCGAAAGGTGTCATCTACAGCCACCGAGGTGCGTACCTAAATGCCATTGCAACAATCCTTATCAATGACATCACTACAATGCCAGTGTACTTGTGGACCGTGCCGATGTTCCATTGCAATGGATGGTGTCTTGCTTGGGGTATGGCAGCTCAGGGAGGCACCAACATCTGCCTCAGAAATGTTACAGCAAGGGCAATCTTTGATAGCATTGCCCTTCACAAGGTTACACACATGGGCGGTGCTCCGGCGGTTCTCAACATGATTGTGAATTCTCCGATCACCGAACGAAAGCCACTTCCAGGCAAGGTAGGTGTGATGACCGGTGCTGCTCCTCCACCACCCCAGGTTATGTTCAAGCTGGAGGAGCTTGGTTTTAATGTCACCCATGCATATGGTCTCACAGAAACTTACGGCCCGGCGACTGTCTGCACCTGGAAGCCTGAATGGGATGCCTTGCTTCCCGAGGAACGCGCAAAGATGAAGGCTCGTCAGGGACTTAACCATATCGGAATTGAGGAGATTGACATCAAGGATCCAATCACTATGAAGAGTGTTCCCGCTGATGGGCAAACTATTGGCGAGGTAATGTTTCGCGGCAATACAGTGATGAATGGTTACTATAAAGATTTGAGTGCAACGAAGGAGACAATGGCAGGTGGATGGTTTCGATCAGGGGACCTTGCTGTCAGGCATCCTGATGGATATATAAAGATCAAGGATCGGTCGAAGGACATTATAATATCAGGTGGTGAGAACATAAGCACAATTGAGGTTGAATCAGTGCTCTTTAGTCACCCGGCGGTGCTCGAGGCAGCAGTAGTTGGGAGGCCAGACCACCATTGGGGTGAGACACCCTGTGCTTTTGTGAAGCTGAAGGAGGGTGCTAGTGTTGCTGCTGAGGATATCATAAAATTCTGCCGCAGTCGGTTGCCTCACTATATGGCTCCCAAGACTGTTGTGTTTGAGGATCTTCCGAAGACTTCGACAGGAAAGACACAGAAGTTCGTTCTTAGGGAGAAGGCTAAGGCCATGGGAAGCCTTTCTAAGAAGGGTGGGAGCAAACTTTGACATCCAATGGAGGATAAGGAAATCTTTGTGATGGTTTGTGATCTTATGTTGGGGCAAATCTTGTCATTGGACCTATATGATGATTTCTGTGTAATGTCATTGATGTTCATGGATCAAATGTAAACTGAATTCTGAATATTAAAGTCATTTCTAAACTGCTTAAATACAGCAGTCTCTCTGGAAATTGGAAATGTTCATGCCTTTATTTTTTTTTTTTTCTTTTTTCTGGCTCCTGATTTAATGATGGGCAGATTTCAGCTAGTCTGCCTCAACTTTTAATAACAGTAAAGTTGGTTAAAGGATTAGAATGTCAACTATATGCCTTCATTCCCAGATAATGTACCCTCTCAAGCTGGGGGGGCAGCTCATCTAGTTTTGAGCCAATAGCAGAGAGCAATAAGTAACAGTCACATGGTCGCCCATTTTATGGATACAAAAGGTTGAACAAAAATCATATGGGGCAGGTTTCATAGTTTGTCATATTCTCTTGACATCAATTTTAAAGAATGAGTCTATAAATCAAAAAAAAATTTTACTAACGAAGTTATTAATCTTTTGATCAAGATATTTTTTTTCTTCATTTTCAGTACATACTTTTTAGTGGTATATATTATATGGCCATATGATACATATTAAATAAATTAATCATCAAATAAGTCAATACACATTATAAATAAATTGATACATAATTTTTAGAATGTGGTGTTCATTAATATACAGTATATAAACAAGTGATGCATATTATAAATTTTTTTGATATATATCCAATAATAATCCAATATGTATCTACAGCTAAATTTATACATAGTCTACCAAACTTGGTATTTAACAGTATATAATAATATATGGTCAGTTGATATATACCTAGCAAAATATTTATTCGATGTCCCAATACACACATTTAGGTAAAGTGATATACTATTTTCATAATATAGCACTCATCAGTATATCACACATGATCAAATGATATACATTAGATATTTTACTGATATATACCATAAACTTTTTGGATATACATCTAGCAACAATCTAATACATATCTATAGATAAATTGATGCATAGTTTATCGATTTTAGTATTCTCTAACGTACAGTATATAATCAATTAATATACATTTAATAAAATATCTATTCGATGTTCTAATACATACTTCTAGGTAAAATGATACGTAGTTTTCATGAATTTTTAGATGTAAACATCTTTAAAAAGAAGAGAGATTTGAAAAAAGAGAAAGGAACTTGAGGAAGACCTCATACATATGAGAGATAGTATATGGAGTTTAGAAGAGAAGAAAGAGACTTTGAAGGAAGATCTTATGAATGAAAGAAATGGTTTGATGAGGAAGATGATGGATGGCTAGATAGGAAGAAAGACGATACGGACAGTTATAAAAAAAATTTCTTAGATATATTTTTTATTTTTTTATTATTTTATTTATGAAACTAACGGATTTCGTTAATAAGAGAAATTTAATCTTTATTTGACTTTTAGATTTTTTTTTAAGATACAAAAAAAATAAAAAAAAAATATGAATAAAATTAGGCCCGTCCTATACAATGGCCCATGGTATCCTCCCCATATGAATTTTGTTCCAAAAAGTTCCCTGGATTATACGACGCAAATGGATGAAAGCAACATAAGGAAACTAGTACTAGTAGGATACACAAAGGAGTATTGCCCCTCATTCTCGGGAGATGACAATTACTGAGAATGCGTACCTACCTGGCCGCCATCTTTCGACTCTCCTGTGTTTGCGTAGATTTAAGAATCTACGGCCCACCAATTTCATGTACCATTTTTGATTTGTTCCCTCCAGCCAGAGGTGTGCAAACCACTCCAACATAACCTATGCATAGCTCTAATAGCAGAATTGGCTTATATCCACCTTAATCACAAGGCATGCCAATATAATTATCATTTTAAATATATTTTAAATTTAAATTTAAATTTTAAATATCAACTATTAATATTAGATTTGATTTATATAATTATGAGATATACCAACATAATTATTATTTTTAATTTATTTCAAATTTGAATTTAAATTTAAAATATCAACTATTGATGGCAATCTCAAATCATGCAATCATAAGATATGCAAACATGAGTACCATCTTTGTTGTAATTTGAATTTAAATTTTAAAATTTTTAATTTAAATCTAAATCAATTGGATCCAATTTTTATTTATATTCTTATGTAATAATGAGTCTATAAATATAATGTAATATAGCAGTGGCAATATATAATCACTACTTTCGTTCTCCAAAATCTTCTCTTATTTCTTAGTAATAGAGCCGTATAGGACTCACCACCACTTGTGCCTAGGATCAAACATCTAAAGGTCATGGAAGGATCATCATCTTCAACCATGGTGTTAGAAATTTCATCAGTTTCTCTGACAATCATCGGCATCGCCTATCTAATTTCTATTAAGTTTGATCTTAATAATTATCTTATATCGAATTCTCTTTTTCTTCCAATCCAAAGTGTTATAAATTAATGGGTATTATAAATTGGAGCCCTCTTGCTCCTCCAAAAACCATCTTAGAAGGTTAATAAAAGAATAATAAATATTGCCTTTGATAAGTAATATAAAAAAGATCAAATAATGTTATCTTGGATTAATGCTACCCTTCTAAAAATTGCTATCTTATACACTGTAGGTGTCAAATTTGTTAGGGAGGTATGAGGAACACTTGAGAGATGCTTTGAGATAATTATCCAATCCCACGTCATTCATGTGAAGCAATGGTTAAGTGAAATCAAAAAAGTCCGCTTTTAATATAAGAGTATTTACACAATTAAACAAATTAAGGACCAACTAGCTACCAGGAGAGAACCTGTAAGTGACCTAGATATTCTTGTATATACTCTAAAAGTCTTTTGGAATCTTGTAGACCATTTCAAATTGCTATTAGAATTCGTGCAAAATATGCACCAATCATGATAAAAGAACTACATAACCTTCTTTTAATATATGCCAGGATCATTCATTATTGCTTGTGAGATCTATATAGGCAGACAAATATCTGGATCATCTGTGGTTGCTTTAAGATCTATGCATATTGATGCATAATTCAGATCATCCATTGATCTCTTTGAGATCTGTGCAAATATAGGAACATTTGGATTACCATGATTGCTTTGGCATCTGTGCAGGTAAATGAGTATCTGTCATTCTATGGTTGCTTTAAGATTTGTGTAGATGGATGAATATTTGGATCATCCATAATTGCTTTGAGATTTGTAAATGAAAATGAAAATCTAGATCATCATAGTCCTTTGAGATCCATGCAGGCATAGGAATATCCTGACCATCAATTGATTGCTTCGAGATCTATGTAGAAGAATGAATAATCTGGACAATTTATGCGATCGCTTTGAGATTTGTGCATGAAGATGAATAATATGGATTCTTCACTAATTGTTTTGAGTTCTGTGCAGATGGATTAATAAAGTAGTTTGGAGCATTTTGAGATTTGTGCAATGAATGATCCATTTATTTATCCATCTACACAAATCTCAAAATAGCCGCATGAATGATTTGAATGCTCATTCATCTAGATAGGTCTCAAAGTGGCCATGTGGATGATCTGGATTATTAATATATTTGTACAGCAATTAAAACTAGAATAAGCTAAAAGCAGGAGAGGGCATTTTCATCAATTAAAATGGAACAGTAACTCCATCAACTGGTCAGAGAGCGCATTGCCCAATCATATTGAACCACGAAGCACAATTAATAATAGGACAGACATTTAATCCCACTCAGCTTTTTTTCATCAGATTTTTGTTAACGAAAATATCCTTTTCCTCTATAGAATAAAGAAAAAATAATATTATTATTTTTTGATATTTTATATGATTTTTTGTGAATATATATGACTTCTTGTATCATTATATAATAGCCTGTTGGTTATTATAACTTTTTAATATCTTATATAACTTTCTGTGAATATATATAATATTCTGAATAATATATATGACATCCTAAACAATATATATGACTTTCTAATATTTTATATAACTTTCTATCAATATATATGACATTTTGAATAATATATATAAATTTTTATGAATATATATGATATTCTAAAGAATATATATAACTATCTGTATCTTTATATGATACTCTATTAGTTATTATAATCAACACAAAGTCATATAAGATATCAGAAAGTTATAATAACCAACAGAATATCATATAAAGATACGAAAAGTCATATATATTATTCAGGATGTCACATATATTTATAAAAAATCATATATTATTTAGAATATCATATATATTAACAAAAAGTCATATAAAATATCAGAAAGATATATATATTATTTAGGATATCATATATATACATAAAAAATCGTATATACTATTCAGGATGTCATATATATTTATAAGAAGTCATATAAGATATTTAGAAGTCATATATATCATTTAAGATGTCAGATAAAGATACAAAAAGTCATATATATTATTTAAGATGTTATGTATATTCACAAAAAATCATATATATTATTCAAGATATCATATATATTCATAAAAAATTATATAAGATATTAGAAAGCCATATATATTATTCAAGATGTCATATAAAGATATAAAAAATTATAATAACTGTTAAAATATCATATAAAGATACAAAAAATCATATATATTATTTAGGATATCATATATACTCATAGAAAGTCATGTAAGATATTAGGAACTAATAATATTATTCTTTCTTTGTCATACGGAGGGAAGGATATTTCACCAGCAAAAATCTGATAAAAAAATTGAGAGGCATTAAATATCTGTCTTATTATTAATTATGCTATATAGTCTAATGTAATTAGATGGCGTGCTCTACATCAATTTTGTTACACCGCACATGATGCACACAGAATTAGTCCTATAGCCTATGATTTTGCTAGATACACTAGCCCAATCTATAAATCTTACAGGATTTTCAATCCAATCCTATAGAAAAATCCAAACAAGCCCTCAATGGTATCACCTCTTCCTTAAGTACTTAACTCCATAACTCATATCATGGGAAAACAATTTGTAGGCATAAAATGAGCACACCATAGTGCTTTTATTTCTCAACTTGATTTTACTTTCCAGCATGTTACTTGTTTCTTTGATTTAGAATCTCTTTCATATGTCTTTGTTCCAATTAGAAACTTGGATTTTAATCTTTGAGTTGGTTAAAATGATCAAGCTCTATCCAACTCAAAGAAGCGGATCTTAATTATGACCTATACTAGTAAAAGATTTAGAAATTTGAAACTATCCATTTTAATAGTATCTAACTTATGCATCACCAAAAGTAAAAATGGATAGTTTTCATTATGCCAGTATGTTAAAATATCTTCTCTCATGAAATTAATAATTAAGAATAGATTTTTATAATATAAATTACAAAAATAGTTAGAAGTTAAAGTACACATTAATCAAGAAAATAAATTATGTAGTTAAATTTGGTTTTGTTGTGCATGATATCCACCACCCGATCTGACCTCATCCTCGTCGGATTATAGCTAAACAGTTATCGACGGGGGCGGCCTCAGGCATCGAAGAAAGATTCGAGAAACTAAGGCAGTGCAACTTTATATCATTGGCTCCTCTCCATCCTCCTAATTAGATATTTACCAACCTCAAGGTCAGGATCCTGTTGACGATAAGGAACAAAGCCCAGTAACCTGCACGAGCACTGATTCAAGGTAAAGCCTCGACTCAATACCAACCTCAAGACACAAATCCATTCATCCATGTGGGCGATCCTTGGACCTCCCAACAACTTTCAGAATGTGGGCATGATCTGCAACTGATATCCATGACTAATGATTCTGATTTACAGGTTAGTCGAGGGATTCTCTATCCTACCAGCCTATCAGACTGAGGCCTAGCAGCCTAGGGAATTAGAACCTAATGGCCTATCAAGTTTTGGTATAACAACTTACAACTTCATCTCTATATAAAGAGATAACAAGGAGATGCTCAGGTAAGCTTAGCTCTAGAGAACACTCCTATGCTCTTATTCTCTCTCCATCATTCTCTTTCCTCTACTGTTCTTGAGCTTCGGCTGACTTAAACATCGGAGGTCCCTCTATCAGAAAACTCCCAATGAGAATGGACTTCTCCTACAAGTTTTTCTTGACCTCCCAACCTCTAGATTGGCGCCGACCTCCTGGATCAGAATGAGTTCGACCTCAATCACATCTACTTTGAATCGAAGATTTTATAATAATAGATTGGTACTGAAAAAAGGATCATTAGCTCAATAATAGAAGAAAGAGAGCATGATAAGAATAAGAGCACACAACTCCACCAACCCCCATCAATAATGCTCTCATCACTGTCAGGGTGGTGCTGGGCCGACAGTCTGCATTGCACAACCCTTTGCCCCGATCGATCTATAGCCGATCGAGCTCTGTAATAGAAGTCATCATAATAACTGAGCCATGGCCAATGTCCTCAACATGATCCTTGGCCTCATAGGCACCAGGGGGAAGGGAGGTTGGTGTAAAAAATTGGACAAAGTGGGTGAAGAGGCAGCACATTGGAGATTTTATTTCTTTATCTGATGATGAACTCAGTGGGATCTAAATCTCTCATGATGATGCTATTATCATGACAATGATAATAGTAAATTATAATATAAAAAAATTAGTTGATAATAAAAATTCGATTGATGTACTATTTTATGATGCCTTCCAAAAGATAAAACTGCCCACTCACCGACTAAAGAAAGTTAGCACTCCCTCAATCGAATTTTCTAGGGACTCCATGGCTATGGAAGGGAAGATAACTTTACCAGTGACCATCGAGCAAGAGCCTCAGAGCAAAATTGTGCAACTCACCTTCCTTGTTGTTCGGGTCCCCTTTGCTTACAATGCGATCCTCAGATGGCCCAAATTAAATGCCTTACAGGCTATAGTCTTTATGTACCACTTGCTCATGAAGTTCCCAACTAGGAATGGCGTCGGAGAAGTTTGAGGAGACCAATAGCTTGCTCACAGTGCTTCTTGGCAATGACGAAGGAAAGACGACCAATGGAGACTCCACCACTTGAAGACCACAGGTATGAGGCAGAGGAAGTTCAAGATGAACCAACCAAGCAACTTATCATGCTCCCATTTGGGGATGATCTGAGCAAAACGATCCAACTCAGAGTACAACTAGCATCAAATTTGCGAGATCGACTGATGACGTTCCTACAAGCCAATGAAGGCATCTTCGCCTAGTCAGCATTTGACATATCAGATATACCCTTTGATGAAATTGTGCGCCAACTGAACATGGACCCAAATCATTGACCAATTTGGTAGAAGAAGAGGAACTTCACCTCAGAGTGACAACAGATAATTGAGAAGAAAGTTGATAAATTTCTAATGACAGGATTCATTCGAGAAGCCCATTACCTGGAATAGATCACCAACATTATAATGATGAAGCAGGTAAATGGTAGATCTGTATCAACTACACTGACCTCAACAATATATGCTTGAAGGATAACTTTTCTCTTTCAAGGATTGACCAACTTGTAGATACCATTTCGAGACATCAAGTCTGAAGTTTCATGAACACCTTCTTAGGATACAATTAGATTTAGATGGCATCCAAAATGTTAGATGTATGCCCTAGAAGCCAATCAGGTCGATACATTAATTCTTTCTAGGATATAATTTTATACTTGATCAAATTAATTAGGATAGTTAATTCCATTCATATGGTGTATGTATCCATGAATCATCTAGAGAATTAATAAGATGATGACACATATTCTCAAGAGTTGAGAATTTGAGGCATGTGTCATTGATAGTTAATTTTTAAATTGCTTTCAATCGAAGAATTATCATAGAAACGATGAATGATTCGATAAAATTGGTGTACGGATTGCTTTCCTTAGGATAGACAAGTCTCGAGTCTATAGTGTGGGGATACTGGAGCGAGAGTATAGATAGTTATTAAAAAATAATAATACCAAGTATGACCAACATGAGAAGTCACTTAAATGTCTACTCATTTATCAGTGACATTCTCGATGCTGTAGTAGTATGAGTAATTTTTTGACTTACAGTACCTCAGCTGTTCACAGTGAGATTGCTATAATTTGACCATACCATAACTCGATCTTCTAGCCATACGAAGCTTTGAGGTATATGTTGGCTGTAGTAGGTTCATTATAAGAATAGGATGTGCACCTAAATAGGATCTATCGATCTTAGTAGTTAAGAAGGAGTTCTATATAATTTATGAGATTGAGTTCAGAAGATCTAGGTCTAGACAGAGTGAACGATGGAAAAGAGTTTTCATCAGGTTTTACAAATAAACTCAAATTAAATAAATCTTACATATGACAGATGATGAAATTTGATAAATTTTTTATAATCTCCATCTTGTCGAGACTTATGATAGAAGAATTGAATCACATGGTAACTACACCTAGAGGCTCATCTTTTTGTTCTACTAGGTTGTCACTACATGCTGCTAGGCATCACTGATGGATTATAGGATCAATAAAAATTATTTTGATGATTAATAATTTTTGATTGGTGAGCTGAAATTATTCTAATCTATTGAAAGAAGTTTCAATGATATTTTGATGGTGATCATAATATTTCTCACTACCAAATAGAATAGAACCTTTGGGATCACACATAAAAGAGGTCTTGACTGATCAGATCATCGAATCAAGATTTTGAATCACAAATCACAAGTGATCTTAATTATCAATTTGATTGATGATTGGACTAAAATGTAAAAATTATGTTGAGAACTTACTAAGAGTTAGTAAGTTATAAGAGAACTAAATTATAATTATTGCATATTAATTGATTTAATCAAATATTAGAATTGGATCCTAATCAAATTAAATCAGATTTAATTTGATTAGTTTTGGTTTGAGTTTGACTCAAATTAGATTTCACAAGTCTAATAAGATTAAATCTAATAAATACTTCATCCAAACCTATATAGATTGGGTTTGATCTAATCTTAAGCCATGTTTGATAAAGATAAGGTCCTAGTCAAATTAATCCAGATTTAATTTGATTAGATATGATCATAATTTATCTTGGATTGAGTTTCATAAGTCTAAAAGGTTTAGATATAATTAAGTTGTTGATTTAATGTGATAACCCAAACCAATTTGGATTTGAACCCAAATCAAATTGGATCGTATCTATAAGAGGACAACATGCAAAAGGACTCTTCTCTTATTTTATGGTGCCTCTTCTTAGTTTTGGTGTGGAATTATTTCATGAGAAATATTGTGGGTGCCCTAAAAATAGGAGATCATGAGAAGGGGTGGCGATTACCAAGAGATAAAGTCCCAGTATATCCTTTTCTTAAATCCTAACTAATCTATGTTTAAATAGAGATAAGTGGGGCACCTCCCTAAGAGAGACTAGAGGAGATCAAAAAAGGAGGTGTGAGAGAAAAGGAGGACATGAGATATGATTTCACACAAAAGGGAATAAGGGCGTGTGTTTGGCTTTGTGGCATCTTCTCCCTTCATCCTTCTTTCTAACAACCAAGAGTTGGTTGTTGATAGGTAACTCTCCCTCTCTCTTCTTTGTTTAAAGATTGGATATGTCTTCTTCTCCTTCTCCTCAAAAGATGTCCAAGAGTTGGACATGAATAAAATTAGATTTGATCTAATTTTTTTCTCCTTCTTAGTCCATGAGATAGACGGTTCTCCTTTATCTTTTCTAGATTTAGTCCAAGTATTGAAAAAGAAGGAAGAAGAAAGAGATTTGATCTCTTATCTTCTTCCATAGATCTTCATATTTTCTCTTAAGAAGAGAAAAGACAAAAAGAAATGAGATGTGATCGGATTTCATCCTCTTCTTTTAGATCTATTTGTTTCTCTTGAGAAGAGGATCAAAAGTTCAAACCAATTCGATAATTCAGAAAGCGATCTCTGTAAGAGAGCTAACACTCTGGTGAGATCAAAATCTCCTGATCAGATCAGTCTCGATGGATACTTATAGAAGTCAGATACTTATACGGCTACAACAGAACCTTGAAGACATCCAAGGACCATCGAATTGTGGTAGATTTATTCATGCAAAGGTATAAATTCAAATTCTTTTCTAAATCTTTAATCTTGTATTTAATATTGATGCCTGATATTTTATTTGAGATATGATCTCTTTATGTATGCTAGTTAGATTAGATCTAATTATTAATTTAAATTTTTAAATTATTCTAATATAAGATTGTTCTAGCATAATAGTTAAAAGTTATGCTGAATAATTATCCTAGAATGATGTTGAGAATTCATATCTGAAATTTTTATTTCACTGTGATCTCTATTAGATTAAATTTTTAAAATTTCTGCATACATATCGAAACCCATGAGATGAAATTTTCTTCAAGTGGTATTAGAGTCATCTTACTAATGCAAGATTGAGATCTAAATTTTAGATTTGAAAATTATTTTCAAATCTAAAAATCTAAATTTTATTTGATCATGAAGATGATTTTATATTTGAAATTTTAATTTTTAGATATGAAATTAAGAATATTCGTGATCAAGGAGATGAAATTTATGATCTAAAAATTAGTTTTCAAATCTAAAATTTGAATGACTAAAATTCATGTGATGGATTTCAAGATCTGAAAATTATTTTTAGATCTAAAATTCAGATTGATTTATATTCATGTGATTACTTTCAAGATCTAAAAATTATTTTCAAATCTAAAAATTTAATTTTTTATGATTGTTAATCTAAAATTAATGATTATTGACAGTCATGTGATGTCTTGATTAATCCAAAATTTTTAGATATATATTTTATCTTAATGTTCATATATCTAAAATTTTGAATCTAATTTACATGAGAGATGAATTTTATTAGATTTGAATTCTATCTTTATTATATGTTCATGAGTGAGATGATGTTCATAGATAGAGATCTATCTTGATATGATCAATGATAGTATAAATACATTCAAATTAGAGTAATTTGATTGAACATAAGATAAAATGAATCGAGTCAATCAAAGTTCATCCACTGACATATTAATTTTTTTAAAGATATACTTTTATACTTGATTAAATTAATTAAGACAGTTAATTTTATTCATGTAGTATATGTGTCCATGAATTATTCAAAAAATTAATAAGATAATGACACATATTCTCAAAATTTAAAAATTTGAGGTATGTGTGTCATTGATGGTTAACTTTTAAATTACTCTTGATCAAAGGATCATCATGGGGGTGGTGAATGATCCAATAAAATTGATCCATGGATCACTTTTTTTAAGATAAACGAGTCTCGAGTCTACAGTGTGGGGACATTGGAGCGAAAGTGTAGACGGTTGTTAGAGAACAACGATATCGAGTGTGATCAATATGAGAAGTCATTTAGATATTTACTCACTCATCAATGACATTCTCGATGCTATAGTAGTGTGAATAGTTCTTTGACCTACAGTGCCTCGACTACTCACAGTAAGATTGTCGTAGTTTGACTATACTATAACTCGATCTCCTAACCATATGGAACCTTGAGGTGTAAGTTGGCTACAGTACATTCATTGTAGGAATAGGTTGTGCATTTAGATAGAATCTATCAACTTAGTAGTTAAGAAAAAATTCTATGTGCTTTATGAGACTGAGTTCAAAAGATCTAGATCTGGATAGAGTGAATGATTGAAAAAAATTTTCATCAAATTTCATAAATAAAATCAAGTCGAATAAATCTTATATATGACAAATGATGGGGTTTGATAAATTTTTCACAACCTCCATCTTGTCGGAACTCACGATAGAAGAACTAAATTATACAGTAACTACACCTAGAGGTTCATCCTTCTGCTCTATTAGGTTACCACTACATGCTGCTAGACATCACTAGTGGATTATGAAATCAATGAGAATTATTTTGATAGTCAATAATTCTTAATTGGTAAGTTAAAATTATTTCAATCCATTAAAAAAAAATTCAATAATATTTTGACGGTGATCAAAATATTTTTCACTAGCAGATAGAATAAAAAATAAAAAAATATATATAAATAAAATTAGATCCATCCTATACGATGGCCTATGGTATCCTCCCCATATGAATTTTGT
The DNA here is from genome assembly GCF_000442705.2 of Elaeis guineensis. Lineage (NCBI taxonomy): Eukaryota > Viridiplantae > Streptophyta > Magnoliopsida > Arecales > Arecaceae > Elaeis > Elaeis guineensis. The sequence continues at coordinate 132,194,838 of NC_025996.2, forward strand.
TCCAAAAAGTTTCCTGGATTATATGACGCAAATGGATGAAAGCAACTCAAGGAAACTAGTACTAGTAGGATACACAAAGGAGTATTGCCCCTCATTCTCGGGAGATGACAATTACTGAGAATGCGTACGTACCTGGCCGCCATCTTTCGACACTCCTGTGTTTGCCTAGATTTAAGAATCTACGGCCCACTAATTTCATGTACCATTTTTGATTTGTTCCCTCAGCCAGAGGTGTGCAAACCACTCCAACATAACCTATGCATAGCTCTAATGGTAGAATTAGCTTATATCCATCTTAATCACAAGACATGTCAATATAATTATTATTTTAAATATATTTTAAATTTAAATTTAAATTTTAAATATCAGCTATTAATATTAGATTTGATTTATATAATTATGAGATATACCAACATAATTATTATTTTTGATTTATTTTGAATTTAAATTTGAATTTAAAATATCAACCATTGATGGCAATCTCGAATCATGCAATCATAAGATATGCAAACATGATTACCATCTTTGTTGCAATTTAAATTTAAATTTTAAAATTTTTAATTTAAATCCAAATCAATTGAATCTAATTTTTATTTATATTCTTATATAATAATGAGTCTATAAATATAATGTAATATAGCAGTGGCAATATATAATCACTACTTTCATTCTCCAAAATCTTCTCTTATTTCTTAATAATAGAGCCATATAGGACTCACCACCACTTGTGCCTAGGATCAAACATCTGAAGGCCATAGAAGGATCATCATCTTCAACCATGGTGTTAGAAATTTCATCAGTTTCTCTGATAATCATCAGCACTGCCTATCTAATTTCTATTAAGTTTGATCCTAATAATTATTTTATGTCGAATTCTCTTTTTCTTCCAATCCTAAGTGTTATAAATTAATGGGTATTATAAATTGGAGCCCTCTTGCTCCTCCAAAAACCATCTTAGAAGGTTAATAAAAGAATAATAAATATTGCCTTTGATAAGTAATATAAAAAAGATCAAATAATGTTATCTTGGATTAATACTACCCTTCTAAAAATTGCTATCTTATACATTGTAGGTGTCAAATTTGTTAGGGAGGTATGAGGAACACTTGAGAGATGCTTTGAGATAATTATCCAGTCCCACGTCATTCATTTGAAGCAATGGTTAAGTGAAATCAAAAAAGTCCGCTTTTAATATAAGAGTATTTACACAATTAAACAAATTAAGGACCAACTAGCTACTAGGAGAAAACCTGTAAGTGACCTAGATATTTTTGTATATACTCTAAAAGTCTTTTGGAATCTTGTAGACCATTTCAAATTGCTATTGGAATTCATGCAAAATATGCACCAATCATGATAAAAGAACTACATAACCTTCTTCTAATATATGCCAGGATCATTCATTATTGCTTGTGAGATCCATATAGGCAGACAAATATCTGGATCATCTGTGGTTGCTTTAAGATCTATGCATATTGATGCATAATTCAGATCATCCATTGATTTCTTTGAGATCTATACAAATATAGGAACATTTGGATTACCATGGTTGCTTTGGCATCTGTGCAGGTAAATGAATATCTGATCATTCTATGGTTGCTTTAAGATTTGTGTAGATGGATGAATATCTGGATCATCCATAATTGCTTTGAGATTTGGAAATAAAAATAAAAATCTAGATCATCATAGTCCTTTGAGATCCGTACAGGCATAGGAATATCCTGACCATCAATTGATCGCTTCGAGATCTATGTAGAAGAATGAATAATCTGGACAATTTATGCGATCGCTTTGAGATTTGTGCATGAAGATGAATAACATGGATTGTTCACTAATCGTTTTGAGTTCTGTGCAGGTGGATTAATAAAGTAGTCTGAAGCATTTTGAGATTTGTGCAACGAATGATCCATTTATTTATCCATCTACACAAATCTCAAAACAGCCGCATGAATGATTTGAATGCTCATTCATCTAGATAGGTCTCAAAGTGGCCATGTGGATGACCTGGATTATTAATATATTTATACAGCAATTAAAACTAGAATAAGCTAAAAGCAGGAGAGGGCATTTTCATCAATTAAAATGGAACATTAACTCTATCAACTGGTCAGAGAGCGCATTGCCCAATCATATTGAACCACAAAGCATAATTAATAATAGGACAGATATTTAATCCCACTCAACTATTTTTCATCAGATTTTTGTTAACGAAAATATCCTTTTCCTCTATAGAATAAAGAAAAAATAGTATTATTACTTTTTGATATTTTATATGACTTTCTGTAAATATATATGACTTCTTGTATCATTATATAATAGCTTGTTGGTTATTATAACTTTCTAATACTTTATATAACTTTCTGTGAATATATATAATATCCTGAACAATATATATGACATCCTGAATAATATATATGACTTTTTGATATTTTATATAACTTTCTATCAATATATATGACATTCTGAATAATATATATAATTTTTTATGAATATATATGATATTTTGAAGAATATATATGACTATCTGTATCTTTATATGATACTCTATTAGTTATTATAATCAACACAAAGTCATATATGACATCAAAAAGTTATAATAACCAACAAAATATCATATAAAGATACAAAATATCATATATATTATTCAAGATGTCACATATATTTATAAAAAATTATATATTATTTAGAATATCATATATATTAACAAAAAATCATATAAAATATTAGAAAGATATATATATTATTTAGGATATCATATATATTCATAAAAAGTCATATATACTATTCAGGATGTCATATATTTATAAGAAGTCATATAAGACATCTAGAAGTCATATATATTATTTAAGATGACAGATAAAGATACAAAAAATTATATATATTATTTAAGATGTTATGTATATTCATAGAAAATCATATATATTATTCAAGATATCATATATATTCATAGAAAGTCATATAAGATATTACAAAGTCATATATATTATTCAAGATGTCATATAAAGATATAAAAAATCATAATAACTATTAAAATATCATATAAAGATACAAAAAGATATATATATTATTTAGGATATCATATATACTCATAGAAAATTATGTAAGATATTAGGAACTAATAATATTATTCTTTCTTTGTCATACAAAGGGAAGGATATTTCACCAGCAAAAATCTGATAAAAAAAATTGAGAGGCATTAAATATCTGTCTCATTATTAATTATGCTATATAGTCTAATATAATTAGATGATGTGCTCTACGTCAATTTTATTACACTGCACATGATGCACACAGAATTAGTCCTATAGCCTATGATTTTGCTCGATACACTAGCCCAATCTATAAATCTTAGAGGATTTTCAATCCAATCCTATAAAAAAATCCAAACAAACCCTCAATGGTATCACCTCTTCCTTAAGTACTTAACTCCATAACTCATATCATGGGAAAACAATTTGTAGGCATAAAATGAGCACACCATAGTGCTTTTATTTCTCAACTTGATTTTACTTTCCAGCATGTTACTTGTTTCTTTGATTTAGAATCTCTTTCATATGTCTTTGTTCCAATTAGAAACTTGGATTTTAATCTTTGAGTTGGTTAAAATGATCAAGCTCTATCCAACTCAAAGAAGCGGATCTTAATTATGACCTATACTAGTAAAAGATTTAGAAATTTGAAACTATCCATTTTAATAGTATCTAACTTATGCATCACCAAAAGTAAAAATGGATAGTTTTCATTATGCCAGTATGTTAAAATATCTTCTCTCATGAAATTAATAATTAAGAATAGATTTTTATAATATAAATTACAAAAATAGTTAGAAGTTAAAGTACACATAAATCAAGAAAATAAATTATGTAGTTAAATTTGATTTTGTTGTGCATGATATCCACCACCCAATCTGACCTCATCCTCATCGGATTATAGCTAAGCAGTTATTGATGGGGGCGGCCTCAAGCATCGAAGAAAGATTCGAGAAACTAAGGCAGAGCAACTTTATATCATCGGCTCCTCTCCGTCCTCCTGATTAGATATTTACCAACCTCAAGGTCAGGATCCTACTGACGATAAGGAACATAGCCCAGTAACCTGCACGAGCACTGATTCAAGGTAAAGCCTAGACTCAATACCAACCTCAGGACACAAATCCATTCATCCATGTGGGCGATCCATGGACCTCCCGACAACTTTCAGAATGTGGGCATGATCTGCAACTGATATCCATGACTAATGATTTTGATTCACAGGTTAGTCGAGGGATTCTCTATCCTACCAGCCTGTCAGACTGAGGCCTAGCAGCCTAAGAAATTAGGGCCTAATGGCCTATCAAGTTTTTGGTATAACAACTTACAACTTTATCTCTATATAAAGAGATAACAAGGAGATGCTCAGGTAAGCTTAGCTCTAGAGAACACTCCTATGCTCTTATTCTCTCTCCATCATTCTCTTTTCTCTACTGTTCTTGAGCTTCGGCTGACTTAAACATCGGAGGTCCCTCCATCAGAAAACTCTCAATGAGAATGGACTTCTCCTGCAAGTTTTTCTTGGCCTCCCAACCTCTAGATTGGCGCCGACCTCCTGGATCAGAATGAGTTCGACCTCAAAACATCTACTTTGAATCGAAGATTTTATAATAATAGATTAGTACTGAAGAAAGGATCATTATCTCAATAATAAAAGAAAGAGAGCATGATAAGAATAAGAGCACACAACTCCACCAACCCCCACCAATAATGCTTTCATCACTGTCAGGGTGGTGCTGGGCCGACAGTCTGCCATTGCACAACCCTTTGCCCCGATCGATCTATAGCCGATCGAGGTTTGTAACAGGAGTCATCATAATAACTGAGCCATGGCCAATGTCCTCAACATGATCCTTGGCCTCACAGGCACCAGGGGGAAGGGGGGTTGGTGTAAAAAATTGGACAAAGTGGGTGAAGAGGCAGCACATTGGAGATTTTATTTCTTTATCTGATGATGAACTCAGTGGGATCTAGACCTCTCATGATGATGCTATTATCATGACAATAATAATAGTAAATTATAATATAAAAAAATTTAATTGATAATAAAAAATCGATTGATGTACTATTTTATGATGCATTTCAAAAGATAAAACTGCCCAGTCACCGACTAAAGAAAGTTAGCACTCCCTCGATTGAATTTTCTAGGGACTCCATGGCTATGGAAGGGAAGATAACTTTACCAGTGACCATCGAGCAAGAGCCTCAGAGCAAAATTGTGCAACTCACCTTCCTTGTTGTTCAGGTCCCCTTTGCTTACAATGCGATCCTCAGATGGCCCAAATTAAATGCCTTACGGCTATAGTCTTTATGTACCACTTGCTCATGAAGTTCCCAACTAAGAATGGCATCGGAGAAGTTTGAGGAGACCAATAGCTTGCTCACAGTGCTTCTTGGCAATGACGAAGGAAAGACGACCAATGGAGCTCCACCACTTAAAGACCACAGGTATGAGGCAGAGGAAGTTCAAGATGAACCAACCAAGCAACATATCATGCTTCCATTTGGGGATGATCTGAGCAAAACGATCCAACTCGGAGTACAACTAGCACCAAATTTGCTAGATCGACTGATGACGTTCCTACAAGCCAATGAAGGCATCTTCGCCTAGTCAGCATTTGACATATTAGATATACCCTTTGATGAAATTGTGCGCCAATTGAACATGGACCCAAATCATTGTCCAGTTTGGTAGAAGAAGAGGAACTTCACCTCAGAGTGACAACTAATAATTGAGAAGGAAGTTGATAAATTTCTAATGACAGGATTCATTCGAGAAGCCCATTACCTGGAATAGATCACCAACATTATAATGATGAAGTAGGTAAATGGTAGATCTGCATCAACTACACTGACCTCAACAATGTATGCTTGAAGGATAACTTTTCTCTTTCAAGGATTGACCAACTTGTAGATGCCATTTCGAGACATCAAGTCTGAAGTTTCATGGACACCTTCTTAGGATATAATTAGATTTAGATGGCATCCAAAATGTTAGATGTATGCCCTAGAAGCCAATCAGACCGATACATTAATTCTTTCTAGGATATAATTTTATACTTGATTAAATTAATTAGGATAGTTAATTCCATTCATGTAGTGTATGTATCCATGAATCATCTAGAGAATTAATAAGATGATGATACATATTCTCAAGAATTGAGAATTTGAGGCATGTATCATTGATAGTTAATTCTCAAATTACTTTCGATCGAATAATTATCATGGGAACGGTGAATGATTCAATAAAATTGGTGCACGGATCACTTTTCTTAGGATAGACGAGTCTCGAGTCTATAGTGTAGGGATATTGGAGCGAGAGTGCAGGTAGTTATTAGAAAATAATAATATCAAGTATGACCAACATGAGAAGTCACTTAGATGTCTACTCACTTATCAGTGACATTCTCGATGCTGTAGTAGTGTGAGTAATTTTTTGACCTACAGTGTCTCAGCTGTTCACAGTGAGATTGCTATAGTTTGACCATACCACAACTCGATCTTCTAGCCATACGAAGTCTTGAGATATATGTTGGCTGTAGTAGATTTATTATAAGAATAGGATGTGCACCTAAATAAGATCTATCGATCTTAGTAGTTAAGGAGGAGTTCTATATAATTTATGAGATTAAGTTCAGAAGACCTAAGTCTAGACAGAGTGAATGATGGAAAAGAGTTTTCATCAAGTTTCATAAATAAACTCAAATCAAATAAATCTTACATATAACAGATGATGAAGTTTGATGAATTATTTATAATCTCCATCTAATCGAGACTCATGATAGAAGAATTGAATCACATAGTAACTACACCTAGAGGCTCATCTTTTTGTTCTACTAGATTGTCACTACATGCTGCTAAGCATCACTGGTGGATTATAGGATCAATAAAAATTATTTTGATGATTAATAATTTTTGATTGATAAGTTAAAAATATTTTAATCTATTGAAAGAAATTTTAATGATATTTTGATGGTGATCAAAATATTTCTCACTACCAGACAGAATAGAACCTTTGGGGTCACACATAAAAGAGGTCTTGACTGATCAGATCATCGAATCAAGATTTGGAATCATAAATCACAAGTGATCTTAATTATCAATTTGATTGATGATTGGACTAAAATATAAAAATTACGTTGAGAACTTACTAAGAGTTAGTAAGTTATAAGAGGACTAAATTATAATTATTGCATATTAATTGATTTGATGAAATATTAGGATTGGATCCTAATCAAATTAAATCAGATTTAATTTGATTAGTTTTGGTTTGAGTTTGACTCAAATTAGATTTCACAAGTCTAATAAGATTAAACCTAATAAATACTTGATCCAAACCTATATAGATTGGGTTTGATCTAATCTTGAGCCATGTTTGATTAGGATAAGGTCCTAGTCAAATTAATCTAGATTTAATTTGATTAGACATGATCATAATTTATCTTGGATTGAGTTTCATAAGTCTAAAAGGTTTAGATATAATTAAGTTGTTGATTTAATGTGATAACCCAAACCAATTTGGATTTGAACCCAAATCAAATTGGATCGTATCTATAAGAGGACAACATGAAAAAGGACTCTTCCCTTATTTTGTGGTGCCTCTTCTTAGTTTTGGTGTGGAATTATTTCACGAGAAATATTGTGGGTGCCCTAAAAATAGGAGATCATGAGAAGGGGCAGCGATTACCAAGAGATAGAGTCCCAGTTTATCCTTTTCTTAAACCCTAACTAATCTACGTTTAAATAGAGATAAGTGGGGCACCTCCCTAAGAGAGACTAAAGGAGATCAAAAAAGGAGGCATGAGAGAAAAGGAGGACATGAGATATGATTTCACGCAAAAGAGAATGAGGGCGTGTGTTTGGCTTTGTGGCATCTTCTCCCTTCATCCTTCTTTCTAACAACCAAGAGTTGGTTGTTGATAGGTAAATCTCCCTCTCTCTTCTTTGTTTAAAGATTGGATATGTCTCCTTCTCCTTCTTCTCAAAAGATGTCCAAGAGTTGGACATGAATAAAATTAGATTTGATCTAATTCTTTTCTCCTTCTTAGTCCATGAGATGGACGGTTCTCCTTTATCTTTTCTAGATTTAGTCCAAGTATTGGATAAGAAGGAAGAAGAAAGAGATTTGATCTTTTATCTTCTTCCATAGATCTTCATATTTTTTCTTAAGAAGAGAAAAGAAAAAAAGAAATCAGATGTGATCGAATTTCATCCTCTTCTTTTAGATCTATTTGTTTCTCTTGAGAAGAGGATCAAAAGTTCAAACCAATTTGATAATTCAGAGAGCGATCTCTGTAAGAGAGCTAACACTTCGGTGAGATCAAAACCTCCTGATCAGATCAGTCTCGATGGATACTTGTAGAAGTCGGATACTTATGCAGCTACAACAAAACCTTGAAGACATCCAAAGACCATCGAATTACGGTGAAGATTTATTCATGCAAAGGTATAAATTTAGATTCTCTTCTAAATCTTCAATCTTGTATTTAATATTGATGTCTGATATTTTATTTGAGATATGATCTCTTTATGTATGCTAGTTAGATTAGATCTAATTATTAATTTAAAATTTTAAATTATTCTGATATAAGATTGTCCTGACGTGATGGTTAAAAGTTATGCTGAATAGTTATCCTAGAATGATGTTGAGAATTCATATCTGAAATTTTTATTTCGCTGTGATCTCTATTAGATTAAATTTTTAAAATTTCTGCATACATATCGAAACCCATGAGATGAAATTTTCTTCAAGTGGTATTGAGTCATCTTATTAATGCAAGATTGAGATCTAAATTTTAGATTTGAATATTATTTTCAAATCTAAAAATCTAAATTTTATTTGATCATGAAGATGATTTTATATTTAAAATTTTGATTTTCAGATCTGAAATTAAGAATGTTCGTGATCAAGGAGATGGAATTTATGATCTAAAAATTAGTTTTCAAATCTAAAATCTAAATGACTAAAATTCATGTGATGGATTTCAAGATCTAAAAATTATTTTTAGATCTAAAATTCAGATTAATTTATATTCATGCGATTACTTTTGAGATCTAAAAATTATTTTCAAATCTAAAAATTTAATTTCTTATGATTGTTAATCTAAAATTAATGATTATTGATAGTCATGTGATGTCTTGATTAATCAAAAATTTTTAGATATATATTTTATCTTAATGTTCATATATCTAAAATTTTGAATCTAATTTACATGAGATATGAATTTTATTACATTTGAATTCTATCTTTATTATATGTTCATGAATGAGATGATGTTCATAGATAGAGATCTATCTTGATATGATCAATGATAGTATAAATACATTCAAATTAGAGTAATTTGATTGAACATAAGATAAAATGAATCGAGTCAATCTAAGTTTATCCTGACATAAGGTTATCCTGGCATAATGAGGATCGTTATATTGTAAAATTGTCCTAGGATGAAAAGAGTTTGATGAAATATCATAAAAAATTTTAGCATGAACATAATGGATTATATAATAATCACAAAGATTATGAGATGATCATAAGGACTATATGATAGTCATGCCCGTGTCTTCCATGGATACTTGTAGTGATCACCTTGAATCACTACAAACCCTTGAAGTAGGATTGTATCATGAATGCATAATAATTTGGTTAGTAATTTACAATCCATAGCGAGATAAACCAATTGGATTGAACCAATTTGAACAGGTTAATCAATTGTTGTCTAAGGCAAGGGATAGAATAGTGGTTACTTAATTAGGACCGTTGCTCATGCATAGGGAGCCTCTCATCTATCTTGAACTTACCTAGCCAATTTGATTGATTAAGTTTCTCATTGGGTGCCTAAGTTTGAGTTCACCACATATATTGCAGTTGAGCTTTGATTTGATCTTAGTGATTCAAGTTAGGATCTCTCTAGTAAGTCCATGTTAATTATAAATTTACATCGGATATAAATAAATAATTAAAATTAAAGAGATCTAAATTAAATCTTCTCATTCAATATTAAGTCGTAGGGTCTTCCACTATTGTAAAATATCATGCCCCCTTCGATGTTGACTGTTCTCGATTAGAAACAGTGGTTCAATTGCATTAGAAGAGAAGCAACCACTCATTGGCATGAGATGCTGTAGGGTAAAGATGGGGTTGGGCCCAAAATCTGTTAGGTGAGAATCCAATGACGGCTTCACTCGTGCTCAATGGTGGGTCCAACTTAACTAAGAAATAAGATCAAAATCTGTTAGATGAGGTTTGAGAACTTAGAGATCAAGTCTATTGTAATTTACTTAAGAAGCATTGGACAAGAGTTATCCACTCATTGATTGACACATTCATCAAAATTTATCAAATGAGGTGATGTGCCAATCGATGGGACCATAGTACCTACTAGAATTTCTTATCGCGAAGGATTTTTGTCTCTCTACTCGAGGAGTATAAGAGATTCAAGAAAATAATGAGAGCCAATTTATTTTAAAAGTCTCTAGAATAAATTTAAAATCAAGTATAAATATTTAACTAAAATCTCTACTCTCTAATAGAATTAAAAATCAACTTTCAATCCTCATAAATTTAGAACCAATTAACTAACCAATCAAGTTATATAGACTGACTCAGAAACCTAAAATAGTTTTAAGTTTTAAGAAGTTGAGCTAATCAAGATATCCTTCCTTATGTCACTAAACCATCAGACATTGATCAAAGGGCAATCAATTCATAATCATTATTTGATAACAATTAAGGACTTGAATGAGCTTGAGAAGATCAGTATGTCCAAGCATAAGGAATTGAGAATGAATTTGATCCTGTAATCCCTTACCAATTCATATGAAAGTTTATAGCAAACTATCACATGAATAAAATTGATTGCACCTTGGTTAAGTTGATGACTATTGATGGGATGTTAAAGAGTTCAAGAGAAAGGGTTCCTATATACTTGGAGAACCTAAAGAAAAGAAAAAGGAACATGCCTTCAGAAGGCATATTGGATCTGCTTGATATTAGTACCTAAGCAGATAGTGAGTGCCATAGGATCTGAGAGATTCATAGATGAGATAAATCTGAAGTATATGTGGTACCTCAGGTTTGATCATATTGAAGAGAATATAATGAATAAATTGAAAAAGCATGAGCTTCTAAGCTCATCGACTCTCGAGTCGTTTCTGATTTATGGATTCTGCCTTCAAAAAAAGATGGCCAAACCATTCATTGTGGGACATAGGATGAGGACCACCAAAATACTTATCTTGATATATTCTGATGTATGCAGCCTATTTAATAAGCTGGATAAGAGGTGATTCTCTTTACTTCATTACTTATATTGGTGACTGTTCAGAGTATAGGTATATATGTGAGACACAAATCTGAAAGTTTGAAAATTTTAAAAATTTAGATATAAAGTAAAGAAATAAATTAAAAAATTTTTAAGTTCTTCGATGAGATCGAAGAGGTGTATGCCTTAGTAAAAGTTTCTAACCTATTTTAAGAAAATGATATAGTCTTACAATAAACTCTTCTTAGTGCACCTCAACTTGATGGGGTATCAAGAGCAGGAATAGGACTCTATTCGATATAGTCTGATCCATGATGAGCATCATTGATTTTTTCTTATGTTCTTTAGGAATAAGCTTTATTTAATGAATAAGAGTTTTCTCTAAGTCTTTCCTATCATGCCGTATGAGATGTGGCATGTTTAGGATGTTCGGTCCATGTCAAGTGTTGACATGTGGATCAAGTTAGAGGTTAGGTCTATGAGACTTATTTTTCTAATATCCTAAAGAGTTTTAGAAATACTAATTTTTTTCTAGAGAATGACAATATGATTGTGACCTGACATACTATGTTCTTAAAGAAATAGTTTGTCCAAGATAGAATAATAGGAGAAAGACTGAGTTCAAAACAAAAAATCTCTTAAGAGCAATGAGTGATAGAACCTATTCATATTGAGCTAGTACATGTAGTCCCTCCTTTATTTCATAATCTCCTGTCCTACTGAAAAATATTTAGATATTTTGATGGAGGACATAAAGGAAATGTTCCTTGAAGGAGACAAGGAACATGAATTTGATGTGATGAAATCATTTGATGTGATCAAATGTTCCATAAGAAAAATATGTATTTATAAAAGGGTCAGTGGGAGTATTATCACTATCCTCATATTATATGTAGATGACATCCTCCTATTTAAAAAAATTATTCCTATGCTGATATCGGTTTAAAATATGATTGTCTAAACAAATTCTCCATGAAGGATCTCGAGAAATGTCTAATAAAGATTAATGAGATAGATCTGGATTTATGAGATAGACCTAAGGAGATGCTAATTTTTTTATAAAAAATATGTATAGAGAATGTGCTAAAAGAGTTCAGCATGGATAACTCCTAGAAAGGTTTCTACCCTTTAAGCATGAGACTGATCTCTCTCAGAAGATACGTTCTGACACATTTGAGGAGATTCAGTACATGAGCTAGATCTTTATAATTTGGCTAAAGGAAGCTTTATATATGTCATACTATGCACACAAACCAATGTAGTTCTTACTGTGAGTGTCATGTGCAAATATCGATTGAATCTAGGCTGAGAGCATTGGATAGCTGTGAAAATATTTCTAAGTACTTGAGAAGTACTTAAGATATGTTCATAATTTTTGGAAGGAGAAGAAAAATTAAAGGATAAAAAGATTCATAATTCAGACTTTAAGTCTGATGTTGATGGTAGAAAGTCTACATCAGGATGTATTTTCTTATGCAATAAGATTCAGTAAATTGAAAAAGTTTCAAACAATCGATCATTGCAGATTTTAGAAGTCGAGTATGTCGTTGCTTATGAGGTAGCTAAGGAAGCATTCTGGTTTATTGCAAAACCACATGTAATGTCATGAGATAGCACAATATTGTTCTTCGGTAATGATGGCGTCATAACTCTAGCTAAAGAGTCGAGGTCTCACTAGAGTTCTTAACATATAAAAGTGATGATTCATGATTATTTTGAAAGATAAGACTTTAAGGATAAGAGTAGATCGCACAGAAACATGGTAAGCCCACTGACTAAATGATTAGCTAGCTATGACTAAAGCACATCTTGAGAAGATAGAACTTAGGTTTATGGCGGATTAGCTTTAATACAAGTGAAAGATTGTTAGATGTATGTCCTAAAAGTCAATCAGACTGACATATTAATTCTTTTAAAGATATACTTTTATATTTGATTAAATTAATTAAGACAGTTAATTTTATTCATATAGTATATGTGTCCATGAATTGTTCAAAAAATTAATAAGATAATGACACATATTCTCAAAATTTAAAAATTTGAGGTATGTGTGTCATTGATGGTTAATTCTCAAATTACTCTTGATCGAAGGATCCTCATGGGGATGGTGAATGATCCAATAAAATTGATCCACGGATCACTTTTCTTAAGATAGACGAGTCTTGAGTCTACAGTGTGGGGACACTAGAGCGAGAGTGTAGGCGGTTGTTAGAGAACAACGATACTGAGTGTGACCAATATGAGAAGTCATTTGGATGTCTACTCACTCATCAATAACATTTTCGATGCTATAGTAGTGTGAGTAGTTCTTTGACCTACAGTGCCTCGACTACTCATAGTAAGGTTACTGTAGTTTGACTATACTATAACTCGATCTCCTAACCATACGGAATCTTGAGGTGTAAGTTGGCTATAGTACATTCATTGTAGGAACAGATTGTGCATTTAGATAGAATCTATCAACTTAGTATTTAAGGAAAAATTCTATGTGCTTTATGAGACTGAGTTCAAAAGATCTAGATCTGGAAAGAGTGAATGATTGAAAAGAATTTTCATCAAATTTCATAAATAAAATCAAGTCGAATAAATCTTATATATGACAGATGATGGGGTTTGATAAGTTTTTCACAACCTCCGTCTTGTCAGAACTCACGATAGAAGAACTAAATTATACGGTAACTACACCTTTCTATTGGGTTACCACTACATGCTGCTAGGCATCACTGATGGATTATGAAATCAACGAAAATTATTTTGATGATCAATAATTCTCGATTGGTGAGTTAAAATTATTTCAATCTATTAAAAAGAATTTTAATGATATTTTGATGGTGATCAAAATATTTTTCACTAGCAGATAGAATAAAATTTATGAGATCATACATAAAAGAGATCTTAACTGATCGAATTTTGAATCATAATTTTGAATCACAAATCATAAGTGATGTTAATTATCAATTTGATTGATGATTGGACTAAAATGTAGAAGTTACATTGAGGACTTACTAAGAGTTAGTAAGTTATAAGAAAACTAAATTATAATTATTGCATATTATTTGATTTGATCAAATATTAGGATTGGATCCTAATCAAATTAAATTAGATTTAATTTGATTAGTTTTAATTTGAGTTTAACTCAAATTAGGTTTCATAAGTCTAATGAGATTAGACCTAATGAATACTTGACCCAAATCTATCTAAATTAGGTTTGACCTAATCTTTAGCCATATTTGATTAAGATAAGGTCCTAGTCAAATTAAATCAGATTTAATTTGATTAGATATGATCCTAATTTGACTTGGATTAAGTTTTATAAGTCTAAAAGGTTTAGACATAATTAAGTAGTTGACTTAATGTGATAACCAAACCAATTTGGATTTGAACCCGAATCAAATTGGATCTTATCTATAAGAGGACAACATGCAGAAGGATTCTTCTCTTATTTTATGGCACCTCTTCTTAGTTTTGAAATGAAACTATTTGACGAGAAATATTGTGGGCACCTTAAAAAAAGGTGATCATGAGAAGGGGCGGCAACTACTAAGAGATAGAGTCCTAGTTTATCTCTTTCTTAAACCCTAACTAACCTAGGTTTAAATAGGGATAAGTGGGGCACCTCCCTAAGTGAGATTAGAGGAGATCAAAAAAGGGGGCATGATAAAAAAGGAGGATGTGAGATATGATTTCATGCAAAAGGGAATAAGGGCATGCGTTTGGCTTTGTGGCATCTTCTCCCTTCATCCTTCTTTCTAACAACCAAGAGTTGGTTGTTGATAGGTAACTCTCCCTCTCTCTCCTTTGTCCAAAGGTTGGACATATCTCCTTTTCCTTCTCCTTCTCTTCAAAAGATGTCCAAGAGTTGGACATAAATAAAATCAAATTTGATCTGATTTTTTTCTCCTTCTTGGTCCATGAGATGGACGATTCTCCTCTACCTTTAGTAAATCTAGTCCAAAGGTTGGACAAGAAGGAAGAAGAAAGAGATTTGATCTCTTGTCTTCTTCCATAAATCTTCATATTTTCTCTTGAGAAGAAAAAATAAAAAATAGAATCAGATGTGTTCTGATTTTGTCCTCCTCTTTCAGATCTATTTGATTCTCTTGAGAAGAGGATCAAAAAATTAAATCAATTCGACAATCCAGAAAGAGATCTCTGTATGAGAGCTATCACCTCGATGAGATCGAGACCTCCTGATCAGATCAACTTCGATGAATATCTGTAGAGATCGAACACTTATGCGACCATAATGGGACCTCGAAGATATCTATGGACCATCGGATCGTGGTGAAGATCTACCCACGTAAAGATATAAATTTAGATTCTCTTTTAGATCTTTAATTTTGTACTTAATATTGATATCTGGTGTTTTATTTGAGATGTGATCTCTTTATGTATGCTAGTTAGATTATATCTAATTATTAATCTAAATTTTTAAATCATTCTGATATAAGATTGTCTTAGGATAATGGTTAAAAGTTACGCTCAATGGTTGTCTTAGAACGATATTGAGAATTCAGATTTGAAATTTTTATTCCACTATGATCTCTGTTAGATTAAATTTTTAAAATTTTTATATGCATATCGAAACTCATGAGATGGGATTTTCTTCATAAAGATGAAGAGAAGATCACATTTATAACTAATAAAAATTTATACTATTATAAAATGATGCTTTTTGGATTAAAAAATGTAGAAGCTACATACCAATGCCTCATCAATAAGGTGTTCAAATATCAAATCAGACACAAAATGAAAGTCTATTTAACAACATGCCGGTCAAAGGCCCTAAGACTGACTGGTACATTACCGACCTAAAAGAGGCATTTGGTGAGCTGAGGTAGAACCAAATAAAGATTAACACTAACAAATGCACCTTTGAGGTGACTTCAAATAAGTTCTTAGGATTTATGGTGACCCAATATTGGATCGAGGCAAATCGAGAGAAAATTCAAGTGCTGATGGAGATGAAGCACACAAGGGCGAAGAAGGATGTGCAACAATTGATGGGTTGCATGGCTGCCTTTCATCCATTCATTTCGAGGTCGATCGAGAAGTGCCTCTCATTCTTCAAAGTCCTTAGACAAATGAAAAGCTTTAAGTGGTCTGAAGAATATCAAATAATATTCAACAAGCTCAAACATTACCTTGGATCACCCCTGCTGCTCTCTAGTTCAATGATAGATGAGGATTTATATTTACATTTGTCAGTCTTATCTATCATTGTTAGTTCGGTGCTCATCCGAGAAGACACTGGGAGCCAAAATCTAATCTACTATACCAGGAAGCTCCTCCAAGACACAGAGACGCGATACTTAAAAGTTGAGAAGATGATTTATGTGCTCATCACCACTATGCAGGGGCTCCTACCATACTTTTAAGCCCACTTGGTGATCGTCCAGATGAATCACCCCTGAAGGTGATTCTTTGAAGGCTTGACACCTCCAGGCGGATGGTAAAATAGAGGATCAAGCTTGGGGGACACGATATCCACTATCATCCCAAATCGGCAATGAAAACTCAGATTTTGGCCAACTTTCTTATGGAATGCACTATACCAGGTGAGGACATGAATACCATACCATCCGAGGAAATAGAGCCTCAATGCTAGATCCATCATATATATAGAGCTTCAAATTTCTAGGGATGTGGAGCCAAGCTCATTTTTGCAAGCTCAAAAAGAGCTGTGATGGAGTATGCTTTTCATTCAACTTTGGTGCCTCTAGTAATAAGGCCAAATACAAAGCTCTGGTTGCAAGCCTCAGCATTACAAAAGAGCTCGGAATAAAGGACCCAAGGGTCTTCATCGACTTGCAACATATCATTGGACAAATCCAAGAATATGAAGCTTGAGGATCGAAGGTAATTCACTATTTGCAAAAGCTCAAAGAGCTTTCAATGACTTTTCAAAATATGGAGGTGCAACAGATATTCAGGTCAAAAAATGTCTAAGCATATGCATTGTCTTATCTTGCTACTTCAGGATGCCCCGATCTCAATAGATGAGTCTTCATTGAGCATCTGCAAAGGCCAAGCATCAAAGAAGAACCATCTATCCTAGAGGTTGACCACAAGCCGAGTTGGATAGATCCTTTGATTAGCTACCTCATCGATGGAGTCTTGCCGACCGACCCTATCGAGGCTTGGAGGATCAAGTAGCAAGCCCTCAAGTATGTCTACCTAGAAGGAAGACTACAAAAAGTTGTTCTCACTGCCTCTACTGGTGCCTAAGGCCGACCAAAGTCGATTATGCTCTTCAAAAAATTCATGAAGAAATTTATAGCAATCACTTAGGGGGTAGGTCACTAGCCTACAAAGTGATCTACCAAATATATTTTTTAGCTGGCTTTGTAGCAAGACATAGCAGACCTCATCAAAAAATAAGAACAATACCAAAAATATGCCAATATCTAGCAGAGACCAGTGACTGATCTTATGCCAATCATCACCTCATGGCCCTTCACCATGTGGGGAGTAGATATCCTTAGACTATTCCCACTGGAAATGGGATAAAGAAAGTTTTTAATCATCATGATTTATTATTTCACCAAGTAGGTGGAAGTGAGCTCTTAGCTTAGATCATCCAAAAAAAGGTCTAGAACTTTGTTTGAAAATCTATTATTTGTAGGCTCGGATTGCTGCACGCCATTATCATCGACAATGGATGACAATTCGATAATCTAAAATTCAAATAGTTCTACTTCAAGTTATATATCAATCACAGGCTTACATCGGTTGGCCACCCATAGTCAAATGGAGAAGCCTAGGTGACAGGTAATACAATCCTACAAGGGCTGAAGTCAAGGCTCGATCAAGCTAAAGCATTATGGTTGAGAAACTTTATAGCATGCTCTGGGCCTACCAGATGACTCCATGGACACCTATCGAGGAGATGCCATGTAACCTCACCTTTGGCACCGAAGTAGTCATTCCCATTAAAATCCAGTGAGTAGGGTGGAGCATGACAATGAGCAGGAGAATCCAAGCTGACTTCAGACAAACCTTGACTTGCTTGAAGAAATCCAAAAATGGGCTCGAATTAGGATGGCATCGTACCAGTAGTGAATAAATGCATGGGTCAGGTCGAAAAAAATTTAATTAAAGGACCTCATCCTTCAACCAAGCTGAGGTGTCTAAACTAATAGAACAAGATAAATTAGCTATGAACTAAGAGGAGCCCTACAAGGTTGCTGAGGTCATCATGCTTGGGGCCTACAAAATTGAAGTCCTTGATGGGACTCCCATCCCTCCAATATAGAATGCCCAAAACCTAAGAATATACTACCAGTAAGTGGTATGTCCATTGGATTTGTAGATAAAAGTGCTCTCCTAAGCTTTGATGCAGGTCTCTTATAACCAGGTAAAATACACAACTACTAAAGAATATACTACCAGTAAGTTGTATGTCCATTGGATTTATCGATAAAAGTGCTCTCCTAAGTTTTGATGCATGTCTCTTATTAGAGCAACCAAATAAAATACTCGACTACCAACAAAGTCACCAAAAATAGTCGAAGACACCATGAAGCCTAGCAAAATGCATATGAGACAACTAAGGCAAACCTTGATCCTCAAAAAAATGATTGAATATGGGATATTCAAACTTTGATTTGGACCCCATGACTAGGTCAGAAGGTGTCGACCTCTTAGAGATATCTCATCTACTACTAAGACGTCCAAATCAATGATCGGTAAAGCACCAATCATGAAGATATCCTAACCTAAGTTAGGACCTCTATATAAGGGGCTAACCCTCTAGGGACCCCTCATGGCCAGTTGACGCTCCTCCTCCTCAGACGAGTCGAATGGAGGTCCAGGATGATAACGAAGGGGCTAACTCTCTGGACGACCCTCATGGCCAATTAGCACTCCTCATCCTCAAATGAGTCAAGTGGAGATCGAGGATGATGGTGAAGGAGATAACCCTCTGAGGACCCCTCATGGCTAATTGGCACTCCTCATCCTCAAATGAGTCGAGTGGAGGTCAAAAATGACAATGAAAAGTCTAACCCTTTAGGTACCCCTCATGGCCAATCAGTGCTCCTCGTCCTTGAATAAATCAAGCAGAGACTGAGGACAATGATGAAGGGGCTAATTCTCCAGGAATCTCTCATGACCAATCAGTACTCCTCATCCTCGGATAAATTGAGTGGAGGTCGAGGATGATAATGAAAGGACTAACCCTTTGGGCAATAACTTGACAAAAATATTACTATATATCAACTTCGCATCAACCTCGGGTGAATCCTTGCTAGTGTCTCTCTAAGCACACAATGATGGTCGGACAAACACAACATCATCGACTTGGCAAAACTTCTTGCCAAGGATCGAGCTCAGACCAACTTTAAATATCACATCTTTGGAATTGACATCAGATATTGTGACTTCAGATATAATAACCTCGGACCCAGATCCAAACTAAGGATTCCCTCTGTACCACTAGCCCGATCGATCAATATTTGAGCTGATGTCCATGCAGGATAAATGAACAACCAATCCCAAAAACTGAGACCGCTCAACACATAAGATGGTAAAGAAATTTATTTCATTCAAAGAAAAGTCGTATTTATTTCAAAGAAAGTTTGTTATAACAAAGAAGAAAACAAAAGGTACAAGTTCAATGAAGATCCCCAAATAGAGGCTTGGTAGTAAGGTCGGCAACCTATCCAAGAGGGTCCTTGGCGGCATTCAAAGCCTCATCTAAAAAAAATTTTCTAGGTAGTCACCAGTCCATACCAAAGGGTATCATGGACGACATGGTTCCTTGGGGCCAACTTACCCTTAGGATCCATCCATCTCCCCAATATTCATTTTAGGAGGGCCGAAAAGCTAGCTTGGGAGCAAAAGACTACCACATAGAAAGGTTTAAGATCTTCCTAAGGGGCTCAATGCTGAGAAGACCCTCTCTTGCAGTCACTTGCTCCTCATCTAGACTAGAAACTGATGCGGCTCCAATGTCGATCATGGTACCATAGCCAGAGCGGTGATAATTTTTCAATACCTCCCAAGTTTAGTTAGAACACCCATGGGCACACCTCTTTTGGGCACCTTATAGCCAGCAAAGGGTGCAAAAATACATGGAAAGGCAGATGTCGGTGATTATCAGATCCTCAGTGGGAGGCTGTAATAGCAACATCATGAAGGCTAAAGGGGATGAGCTCATCCCCAGACAACAAGCCCCTTCCATTTATAGAGGACCCAAGCCTGGATGCACCCATCACCACCCTAATTAGGTGCCAGGTGTTATAACCCCAATGACTGCAAAGGTCGTGCCTTCCAAGTAAGGGTGCTCCAAGCACCCCTTTCAACAAAATATCATTTTAGGGATTGCAACATTAAAAATAATGCATATTAAGACCATCGGATCATGTGACTCTTCATCATGCCACCTTCAAATCGAGCCATGTAAGTTGATCCATAGGATATAGTGCAAGGCCTACCGGCATCCAACATATGGCAGACCCTAACAAGCCTAAAAGTAATCTCCGGATGTCCTTTCTCAAACTATTACACTACAGTGCCTGAAACTTACCATCTGACCCGACCTTTCCCTCCTCAGATTACATCTGAGCACTCATCGATGGGGAAACCTTGGGTATCAAAGAAAGATCTAAGAAGCTAGGGCAAAGCAATTTTATGTCATCAACTTCTCTCTGACCTCTTAATTGGATATTTACCGAACCCAAGTCAAGATCCTACTGATGACAAGGAACAGAGTCTAGTAATCTACATGAGTGCTGATTCAAGGCAGAGCCTTGGCTCAACACCGACATCAAGACATTGGTCTATTCATCCATCTAGATGATCCATGGAACCTACCAACAACTTTGAAAATGTGGGCACAACCTACAACTGATATCCATGACTAACATTCCTGATTTGTAGGTTAGCAGATGAATTCTTTGTCTCAACAGCCTGTCAAGTTGAGGCCTAGTAGCATAGAGAATTAAGGCCTAACGGCCTACTAAGTTCCGATGTTAAAACTTATAGCTTCATTTCTATATAAAGAGATAACAAGGGACCCTTAGATAAGCTCAAGTCCAAAGAACATCCCTTGGCTCTTTCTCTCTCTCTCTTATTCTCTTTTCTCTATTGTTCTCAAGCTTCGGCTGACTTACATATCAGAGAGTCCCCCACTGAGAAACCTTCGATGAGAGTAGACTTCTCATGCAAGTTACACTTGGCATCCCAGCCTTCGGATTGGCGTCAACCTCCTGGATTAAAAGGAGTTTGACCTCAGCCACATCTGCTTCGAACTAGAGTCTTGCAACAATAGGTTTGATGCACATAATAGTTAATCTTTGTGCTAACTATGAATGGCTACCTCGAACTTTGAGATACGATTGCATCTAACATAGTGGAATGTTTATGATGAGATATGTGCAACTACCATTGATTGGCCTTCTTTTGTGTGAATCCACCATTGGAGTCTTGCAACAATAGGTTTGATGCACATAACAGTTAATCTTTGTGCTAACTATGAATGGCTATCTCGAACTTTGAGATACGATGGCATCTAACATAGTGGAATGTTTATGATGAGATATGTGCAGCTACCATTGATTTACCTTCTTTCATATGAATCCACCATTTGATCATGCAATAGTCACTTTGAGTTATGTGTAGGTACATAAATAACAACACTGAAGTGCTTTGAGATCTATACATAAAGAGATCCATGCATAGCGGGATCCAATGGTCTATGTTCCCAAAAAAAGATTGATAAGTTTTAAGACAAAGTATATGCATTTTGGTGTGATTGACGATGGTGCTTATTTGATGGGTCACACATCTTCCTAATCTATCTATTTTCCTTAATAAAAAAAAATGGCATATAGCTTGCATAATGCATAGCATACCTTTTTTTATTTAAAATATATAATCTTTAAATATTATTTTTTTATGAATTGTATAATATTTAGAAGATAATATATTTTAATGAATATATAAAATATTTATTTTATTAATAAATATTTTTACTGAATTCTAATAAAAGAGAATAAGCTTATATTCTACTAATATTAAAAAAATGATATTATCATTAAACTTGAAAAAAGAATGGTTAATAAAAAAATGAATCTAATATTTTAATATTTTCATTCAAGAATCTGAATAGAATTTGGAATGTATATTTTGGAGTAAACAAAAAATATATGTTTGCAACAAAATTTAAGTGGCTTTGTGTATATTTATTGTGATTTGTATATATTTATTAAAATCTATGTTTGGGATGATTGTTAACCCAATTTTATTCAGTGGTAACTAAAAAAAATCTTTAAATCCAACTCGATAGAGACCAAATTGACTGGATCAAACTTCAATTAATAGAATTTAACCACTTAAGAGTTATTCTTCTTAAGTGATATGGTAGTATTAAATAGTATTATATTGTATATTATGCTGTAATTGTTACAATTTAAATTATTAAACTAGAGGTTATTCTCCTTTCCTCCGTATTAAGTGTGTGTGAGAGAGAGGGAGAGATGGGACATTATTTTTCTTGGAATATTGACAAAGGTTATTTGGCAATATATAGAATTAAATTTTTGAATAATTACTTACCTTGTTATGCTTTTAAATAGTTCATCTACCTTTTTGGGGAATAATTATCTATACACATGGCAAAAGTATAGTCTATACATATTAAGTAAGAGAAAGAGATGGGATATTATTTTTTTTCTAGAGTTTTGAGAATTAAATGTTTGAATAATTAGTTATCTTGTTATGCTTCTAAATGGTTCGTCAATTTTTTTGGGGGAATAATTATTTATATATGTGACAAAAATGTAGCCTATACATATGGCAAAAGAAGGGCCCCTACCAATATAAAGCCTCCATTTTGATATATACTAGCTAACACACAATCCATGACAATGCATGGGATACCGATTGGGATAGATTCCTATCCTGCCTGTATAAATCTTTCCCTAGAGCCCTTCAAGTCCCTCCAAGTCCAAATCCTTTTTAGTTCAAAGAACTTTCACAGTGTCTAATCAAGTCACCCAATCTAATTCATAAGTTTAGAAAAGATCCCTAATAGTCTCTCACAGTTCTAGACTAAGTAGGATCCCAATAGGGCTAGCCTCCTCTGAACTCATAAAGCTCTATATTTCTCTCTCTAGCCACCACTCAAACCTCCCCATAGACTTTAGCTTCTTTTTCTTTCTTTTATTTATTCTCATTTAGAACCTTCTCTATTCCATCAAAGAAAGCTAACTTAGGCATTGGAGGATCCTCTACCAGAAAACCTTCGGCAAGAAGACTTCTTCAGCTTGTAGTGTTTTAGGGCACTTTTAGAGGTAAGAGTGAATATTCATCTATCGATAGTTCTATTAAGATTTATGGGTTGCTTCCTAGCTTCCTAGATTGCCACTTTCACATCTCTCTCATCAACTCCAATTCAATAGTATAAACTAGATCGATCCTCAGTGGCAATAGAAATGATGCTAGAAAAAGGGCCCTGATCCCCTGATCTAAGATTCTGATCATTCATCTATCTCAATCCATCTTAAAATCTAAGAACGAACAAGTGGCACCCACCACTACTAATGAAGTCAAATAATTTTCCTCAAAGCTCCCATAAAGCTCTACAACCTTCAGAGGCTCAGATTATCTGACAGTCACCACTAAGCAGTTCCAAATCCTCCTGTAGTAGATCCAAGCACTGACTACCATAGTGCAGGGCCTACATTTGGTGACGTCATAGCAGCAACAGTAGTAGACTCATATATTGAGTGATCAGTCGATCCCAACATGCTTGAGTCTTCCTCCTCTATAAAGCCTAGAGCAGAATCATCACTCCATAGCCTAGAACAAGCTTCTCATCGTTGCCCTCCTCAACCATCGAGCTCAAGAAAGGCACCTTATAGTCACCACTCTTCCCCACAGAGCAATGGATGAGGTAAGGAGCATTTACCCACTCCTTGCTCTTCTTCTTCCTCACAATGGTCAACTACATGTAGATCTTCTTTCTGCGGACTTGAGGAGGCTTCTAAGAGATAGTCTGACCTTGACTGAAAGCTTTAGGAGATGAACTGTATCTCGAGGCTCTGCAACAGCATTAGTCGGCCTTATGAAATAAGTTTAAATTCTCTAGCTGACCTCTGTTCTCAGCAAGGACCTTGGAGGAGTCCATTCCTCCCTATTTCAAGATATATCGTAGGTTGATCATATGGTACCATCGATCCCTACAACCACCTAAAAAGCTACAAAGCTCTCATGATGCTCCAAAGAGCCACCAATTCGATGATATTCATGTCTTTCCATGCCATTTTTTCAAAGGCTGCTCAAATATGGTACATTGGATTTCAGTCGAGCTCCATTCACTCCTTTGAAGAGGATTCTTCACTACTCACATCAAGAGTAGCAAGAGATAGAGAAGGGTGTTTGACACTCTCTTCACCATTAAGCAAAGGGATGATGAATCTCTTTGAGACTATATCAGCTATTACAATACATCAACAGTGGAGACCCACGACCTAAACCAAATGCTAGCCCTGAAGAAAGGGATGGAGGCCTCCAATTCTTCTTCTCTCTAGAGAAGAGATTCACTAGGGACTGCATCGAGCTCCTCACCCATGCTGACAAGTACATTAATCTCAATAAGGCCATGATGAAGAAGCGAAAGGAGAAAGTTATTAATAAGGACTCCAACAAAAGGGCTCGGGATAATCTAGACATGTCCTACAAGAAGCCTAGAAGAAATGGAGAAAACTCTCACCGATCATGAAGTTCTCAAAGGTTTGAGAGATATATACCTCTCAATACTTTCTAAGACAAATCCTAATGGAAATCAAGAGTTGGGACATCATCAAATGACCATGAAAGATGAAGGCGAGTGCCTACAAAGATCCAAAGAAGGATGGTGAATTCCACTCATTATATCGAGGATAGCTTCAAACTGAAGAGGAAAATAGAAGCCCTCATCAAGTGAGAATTCCTCAAAGCTTATTTCTACCACCCGCAGGACAAAGAAGCCTTCAGTTGGGAGCAGCCTGCCCTGGAGCTCCTACTCAATAACTGACCAACTATTGACATCATCAACACCATCACGGATAGACTAGCAGCCAAATGTTCCAACTCATCTACAAGAAAAATCTATGCTAGTATAGCCCAGACTAGGAGTCCAACAAAGAAGATGGTGTCAAGACCACCCATGATGATACTACTATAGTTTCTTTAACTACTGCCAACTATAATGTAAAATGTGTTTTAGTTGATAGAAGAAGCTCAGTGAATATTTTTTTTTATGATGTCATTTGCAAAATGAATCTATTGAAGGATTGACTTTGAAAAACCAACTCTCCTTCGATTGGGTTCTCTAGAGACCCAGTCTCCATAGAAGGTGTTATCTCTTTGTATTACTGCAGGATAGGTCATCAAGGTAGGCCATGGTAATGCTTGATTTTCTCATGGTCTTAGTCTCTTCAGCTTACAGTGCCATATTGAGAAGACCTAGATTGAATGCTCTATGCACCATAATCTTCACTTGCCATTTACTGTTGATGTTCTTCATGACTAACGGCATAGGAGAAGTCTAAGGTGACCAAGTGCTTCCCCTGTAATGCTATGTTTTCATACTCCAAGATGAAAGATCAGTAAAAATACTACCTATCGAGTGCTTTGATTTTTGAGATAAATGATGGTGTGTGGGGGGCCAATCATGCAGCTTCTCTCAATCCTCCTGCATGAGTTGGATCCAAGTAGAATGGTGCAGATTGGAGCTAAGCCTTTAGAGCTTGCCTATTAGACTTTCTAAGGGCCAAAGCTGATGTCTTTGCTTAGTCGGCCTCGAACATGCTAGGCATCAGCCTGAAGATCATCATTCATAGGTTGAGAGAGGACTCTCTACACTGACATATCCGATAAAAGAAGTAGAGCTTCATGCTAGATTGATATCAAGTCACTGATGAGGAGGCAGACAAACTCATCTCAATAGGCTTTATCTGTGAGATGAATTATCTCGTTGGTTGGTCAATGTTGTCCTCATCAAAAAGAAAAACAAAAAATGATGGTTATGCATCGATATCATTGATTTTTATCAAGCTTATTCCAAAGATAATTTTTTTTCAAGATAAACCAGCTCATCTACGCCACCTCAAGGCACTAGATACTTAACTTCATAGATGCATTCTAAGGCTATAACCAAATCACAATGGCACTCGAGGATGAGGAGAAAACATCCTTCATCACTGACAAGAGGCTATACTACTATAAAGTCATGTTATTCAGATTGAAGAATGCAAGAGCCACATACCAGCACCCCACCAACAAGATCTTTAAGGACTAAATTAGCTGCAAAATGGAGATCTAGGTTGATGACATATGGGTGAAAAGTTGTCAGGCTAATCAACATATTGCTAACTTCAAGATGACCTTTTAAACCTGCAAGTACCTCTTGGAGCTCAATCTGAGTAAGTGTGAGTCATCTTAGGAAAGTTTCTTTGTTTTATGGTGACACAGCATGGAATGAAAGCCAATCTTGAGAAGATCTATGCGGTCCTGAAGATATCACCATTGAGGAACTGAAAAGAAGTAGAGTGCCTCATAGGATGGATTGCTGCTTTAAGCAGGTTCATTACCAAGTCGATAGAAAAGTATCTGTCCTTCTTCAAGCAACTAAGCCAAATGAAAGACTTCTAATGGGTGGAGAGTGCCAGCTAGCCTTCAACCAGCTTCAGAAGTACTTCAGCTCATCACCGCTCCTAACCAAGCTCTGCCCAAGGGAAGATACTTTATCTCTACTTAGCTATCTCCTCTATGGTGCTAAGCTTGGTATTAGATCGAGATGAAGATGGAGTGCAAAGACTAATTTACTACACTAATCGAGTTATGTGAATGGGGTATCCTAAGACCAAGAAGGTTGCATACGTCTTCATTCTCTTTACCAGAAGGCTCCGACCATAGTTTTAGGCACACTCCATCATAGTGCTGGCCGACTTTGAGGCAAGTTCTCTAAAAGCTTGATACCTCAAAAGGGTGGCCAAATGGATAGTGAAGCTCAAAGAGTTTAGCATCTACTACCAGCCCTGACCTTCTATCAAAGCCCAGGCATTGGCTACTTCCTTGTGGAGTTCGACATCCCTGAGAGGGCTAAGGTTGCTTGGAGCCAATGGAGCTAGAACATGTAGACTTTTGGATACTCCATATTGATGGGTCTTCTAACACCAATAAAATCGGAGCCTGATTGACCTAACCAGCATGGATGGCATCATGGCAGAACATAATCTATGCTTACTGTTCAAGGTATCAAATAATGACTCCGACTATGAAGCCCTCCTAATGAGGTTGAAGCTTGCTCAAGAACTCGGAGATCGACACCTCAAGGTTCTTAATGACTCCAATCGATGGTTGGGCAAGAACGAGGAGAGTATAAGGTCGAAGCATCGAGAATGATAAAATATCTCTAGAAAGTATGGGATATTTTCTCTTCCTTTGGCAAGTTTGAGATATTGTAGATACCTAGGTCATAGAATGCTCAGGCTATTTTGCTCTCAAAGTTGGTGACCTTGGAGTGCACTGATCTCCAGAACACTACTTACTTGGAGGCGCTCGACAAACTGAGCATCGATGAGTACCCTACCCTAATTTTATAGGTCGACTTCGAGTCTAGTTGGATAAACTTGCTAGTCAACTACTTTCAAGAGGAGAAATTTTCTAGGGATAGGAATGAATTTTGGAGAATCAAGAGCCAAGCTATACACTATATGCCACTCAAGGAGAATCTCTACAAGAGATCCTACTCCATGCCACTCCTCCAATATCTCCAACTCTCTAAAGTAGAGTATGCCCTTCTGGAAGTACATGAAAGCATCTACTGAGATCACTTGGGAGGCAAGGCAATATCCTATAATGTTTTAGCTACTTGTTGCCCAGATATGACAACCTAACATAGGGGGGATGGGGCTGAATCAGGTTTCTTAAAATATAAACAATTTGAATACTAATTTTAGTGTTACTATATGAAAGGGAAGTGAATACAATATCAAACAGCAAAATTAAATAAACAGAAGCCAAGTGAAAGAGTAAATCAAAGCACAACCACAAACACAATAATTTTATAGTGGTTCAGTATCAAACCTAGCATCCACATCCACTCTCCAAGACCCATGCTTGGGAATTGCACTATAATCCACTAGATAATAGTCTATTATTTTGTCCAGTCTCAATCAAAATCAATTATTTTTGTGTCAGCTCACCAACCAAAATCATCTAATTCAATTGTTTCAAGCGGGCTCACAATCAATCTAGTTGATTTTGTCTATACTAACCAACCAAAACTATCTCAACTAAATTACTCCAAAGCTTAATTAATATACTATTCAATTATAAGCTTGGACAAGCCTATCATACAAGTTTCTATCCCAAGAAACTTTCAAAGAAAGCAAAATAAGCAATGGACAAAGGAATTGAGCCAAAGCTCAAGAAATAAAAGTAGTTCAATGAAGCAGGATGAAGTTGCTGATAGATGCTCTTTAAGGCTTTGACTTCGTCTCTTCAATGAATGAGAGGGCTTTTCATGACTGCTGTAGATATTTTTTTGATGGCTCGCTCAATTTAAGCTCTTAAATCTTTTTTATTCATCTTTTGCAAAGATATTCATTCCACTCAATCGAAAAACTTAGATTTTCCTCTTTTTTTTTCTCTTAGCTTGCTTTTCAATTGAATGTCTAGCTTTAAGTATCCTTAAACTTAGTTGCAATAAGTGTACTAGCATTTGGAGAAGCCAAACTAGCCATTGGGAGTGAGATTTAGTTGTTGGAAACTATCAAAAAAAATTGGCCATACGTTAGGCTATCAACTATGGAAGGGTCGACTCATATTCTTTAGGAGTTGACTCATCACTGTCGGAGGTTGACTCGCTATCTCTTGGAATTGATTCTTGAAGTACTATGATTTTTGTTGCCCTCTATTTTATGTTTGTGGCCACTTTGGGGTTAACTATATTAATTCTAAAGTCGACTCATGTCTTGTATGAGCAGGCTCTTGAAGCACTCGGGTCGACTCTCAAATAGGTTATTTTTTTCATGCTTTTTGTCTCCTCCCTAGGACCATTCTAGAGTTGACTCATCCCCCTCTTGGGTAGACTTGAGCTGCTCTAAAGTCGACTCTTCAAATGGTCATTTCTGTACACTTTTTGTCTTAGGCCTGAGAATATTCTAGGATCGACTCCAAGAAACCTAGGATCGACTCGTGTAATATACTAATCTACTCCAACATGTCAGAATCGACTCATAAATTTTAGGATCAACTTCTGAACCTTCTAAAGAATAATTGTGTTTCGTTTAAGCTTATGGTCATTCAAAGGTTGGCTCCTAATGTTCTAGGATTGACTCTTTTAAGTTAAGATTTGTGTAATTTATCTTTAAAGTCCTTTCGACTTAGCATTTTGAAAAGATTTTTTCTTTGAGAGCACCCGAGAAATCCTATATCTATTCTTGAAACATATAATCAATTGTACTCAAGTGTTTTATTATTATCAAAATCAAATCTTAGCTCAATACTATTGTTGATCGAGCATTCATAAGGATGCAGTTAACTTCGTGAATCGGTGCTTCCCTAGAATATCTTCTCTTTTCTTCTACACTATTAAGTTATACTCCATTTTATCAATGAATTAAATACCATTGATGAGGTATTAAATAATATTTATTATATTATACAGGTGGCAAAGTAATATACAAACAAATGGCAAATGGAGAGCTTTGCCAAGGCCTATATATATATACTCTTTTAAAATGATCTTATCCAAATATATTATTTTTAATAAAAAAATTCTTATTCCACTATAAATTTTTTAAGCGTGTCTGGATGGACTACTTCACATGGTCTTTCATTTCCCATTTCTTCTTTGGCATATTTTGGGTCTCTGGAAGTGGGTTAGGGGCAGCCATGGAGGGAAGCATGCGATGCTCTGCCAACTACGTCCCCCTCCCCCACTTAGCTTTCTCGAGTGCGCCGCCATTGTTTACCCTGACCGGATGGCTATCGTCTGTAGCTCCATCGCATATACTTGGAGCCAAACCCGTGAACGCTGCCTCCGCCTCGCCCCTGCGCTCACCAACTTGGGATCTCTCGAGGCGACATCGTAAGGCCTTTTTTTTATCATTAAGCTATATATTTATTATTGTTTTTAGTGTTTCTATCTTTAAGATTTTTTGTTTCAACTATTTTATTTATGTCTTTATTTTATTTTATTGAGGGAGGTATACTCTTTTATCTTTTTTTTTGGATTTTGACTTTGATACGTGGTTTGGTAAGTTATATCTATTGCTGCTTTGGTTGGTTATTAGATTGTGCTCTTTTTAGTTGCTTATTGGATTGGGCTCTTTGATTAATGAACTTTGCTGGACACATGTTGATCTGCCGATTAGTGTTCTGATCAAAGATTCAAGTCCCGACAGAAAATCCTATGGGACTACCGTTCTGGGGGATATTGGGATGGGTACCATTCTATAAGTTAGGACATGATTGTTCCAGTGTTATCCTGGCATCCTAGCACATCTTGAGACATCCTTGACCCAAATGTCAGAATGGGGTGGGACGGCGGCCTGTCCTATTCCATTAAAAAGCAGGACAGCTCTATCCAATAGGATTTAAACTTTCATTCTTATCTCTTATATCTTGTTTGTTTCGATCTTTTGCATCTATATCTGTTGTTGTTGGCTAATTACACTTTAACTAGCATAATTAGGTTTCAAATTATTTGGTGATTTATGCTATCTATTTGCTTAACCATCCATGCTCTTGGGCTTTGTGTTTCTATCCAACATTTGTTGAATTTTTTACTATACTTTCATTGCCTAACGTTGTACTGGATAGGTTTTTGAGTCCCCATAATCTGCTAAGCCTTGGAGTGGATTCATTTATGAATCCTTTCTAGGTGGTCATCTTTGATTAGCCTCACTTCTGATACCTTGGGTATCTATTCTCGAAATTTATGCTAAGCTGGATAAGAAGCAGAGGTGACGTCGGAGGCAATGAGTTCCGTGGTGTTTTAATTACAATGTCATCAGTCCAAAACCGGCATGGCTCTTATGATATCTCTTTCTAGAAAAATGGTGGAAGATGCATCAATTGTTTCATTGGATCGACAAAACGACATTAAAAAAAAAAGGCCCTTGAAGAACAGGGACGAAGCTGAAAAAGGATAAAAGAAAAGTTCGAGAAAAGTGCCGAAGTTAGAAATGGCAAACATATAAGATATTGGATGATCAAACAAACATGCAAGAAAAACATAAACCAGGCCTGATGTAATGTACAATTTAGGTTTTGTTATCTATTCTCAATATATCTCCACATTGTATCTTTGGGTTCCTCATGATATGCAGTTCTATATCTATGTTTTCATGTTCACTTTTGGATTTGATGCTAACTTGTTTAACTTTATAGAGAAAATTGTGAAGCTATGGTCATGTTGTTGATTGCTATACAGGAAATTCATGCTACGTATAGATCTTTATTTTTTTCTGTTATATATATAGTAAAGAAAATATACTATTAAATTTGCCTAATTTGTATTTCTTTAAAAAAAAAAAGAAAAGAAAAGGAAAAGTTGGCCTGATTAGCTGCTTTTACTGTCATTTCCTTTGACACTATGGAAATGGTCATATATATGCTCAGGCTTTACAGATCATTTTGCTTCTTCTAGCAGAGTTAATTAAAGGGATCAAGTAAGATTAAATTTTTATCTGCAAACCTACTTGTGGTGGTTGTTCTAATTGCTGTATAATTGTAACTTTCCTATTTTAAGCAGAAGAAGGACAAATTCTAATTTTTTTTCCATTTGGTTGTTGTTCATTCATTCATGTAAGCATCTTCTTTCTTTTCTTTCTTTTTGACAAATATATCTAGTATTACTTTCAGTAAGCATCTGCCAGACGTGAGAAACATTATGCTGCGTGTGACTATCTGAATTTTTTTTGGCAAGTGTTGTATTTAATCACCCTGAAAATAACAAATGCGGATCTAAGTGATTCATGGTATACATTTATGAACTGATTATTTATGCCTTATTGCTGCCATTGCAACTGCTGAAAACCCTATTGTCATGGTATTGGAAGGTGAAGCAGTTTTCTCTCTGGATCATAAGTTTATGCAATATTTACAACACTTCTGTGTGCTTATAAATTTAGGCACATGAATCAGGATTGGCAGCCTTCTGCTATTTCACTGTCATAATTAATCACTTACCCAGTTGCTGCATTTACAAAGTCTTCTAGTTATGTTGTGATGTTGATTCCTTGTCTCAGCAAACTCATATAGAAGCAGTGCTTTTCGGTCACCCGGCGGTGCTCGAGGCGGCGGTGGTAGGGAGGCCAGACCAGCAGTTGGGTGAGACTCCCTGTGCCTTTGTGAAGCTGAAGGAGGGTGCTAGTGTTACTGCAGATGATATCATAGAACTCTGCTGCAGTAGGTTGCCTCATTATATGGCTCCCAAGACTGTTGTGTTTGAGGATCTTCCAAAGACTTCAACAGGAAAGACACAGAAGTACATTCTCAGGGAGAAGGCTAAGGCCATGGGAAGTCTTTTTAAGAAGGATTGAAGCGAAGTTTGAGATCCAATGGAACATATGGTAATCTTTGTTAGGGTTTGTGGTTTTTTGTTTGGCCAATTCTTGCCATTGGAGCTATATGATGATTTCTGCGTAATGTCATCAATAAACAGTACTCAGTACAAGGGCCAGGTTGATTCATTTGTGTCGTGTAAACTGAATTCTGGATATCAGAATCATTCCTGAATTACTTAATGCAACAGTCTCTCTTGAGACTGAAAAGCTTCATCCTTTTATTTATTTTTATTTTTTTTTGTTTTATTGGTCCTGATTTAAAATAGAGCTGTTAAAATAAGCAGTCCTAGCCCACGTGGGCTGTGGGTTAGGGTCGGGCCAGCCCATTTTTTAAAAAAAAATTTTTTTCCTTATTTCTCCCTTCCCTTCCTTCCACCCGTCCACCTCGGCCGATCCTCTGCCTCTCTGCCGGCGGACAACCTGCGCCCACCCCCCCTCCAACGGGCCACCCATGGCCCTGCCCCGACGTCATCCTCCATGCCATCCGCTGTGGGATCATGGGCAAGCAAGCGCTGGCGCTTGGCGCGGTAGCATTTGCGGAGCTTCTCGACCTTGTGTCGGCACTACACCGAGATCTTGGAGGAGACTTGGGGTAGGCTGGTGCATCAGCAAGCGACGGCGTTAGCGACCTCCTGCCAGTGGGAGGTGCGGAGGTTGCCGGAGGGTGTACCACTTGTCATGATAAGAGTCGATCAGGGCTAGGGTTTCCTCGTAGGTCCAGTAGGGAGGAGGGAGGCGGCGGGAGGAAAAGGAGAAGAGGGGAGCCGAGGTGGAGGAGGGGGAGCCGGGAGGGGTAGGGGGAGGGGGATCAGGCTGGGGACTGCGACGGGGAGGGGGATGCTGCAATAGCCGCACCGACGGAGGGAGGCACGGAGGAGGCGGGACCACCGAGGAGGGAGGGGAAGGTGCGGAGGAGGTTGGGCATAAAGATGACCAGCTTCGTGTCGTTGCTGTTGTATCGCAGTCGAAGCAGAAGAAGAGGGAGGGGGAGACAACAGGAGAGGAGAGAAAACTCCAAAAAAAAAAAAAAAAAAAAGCCATCAAATGGGCCGGCCCACGGGCTGACCTGGCCTTAACCTGGTTCAGCCCATGGGCTACAAGGGCCGGGCCAAAAAGCCCACTTTCATAAATGGGCTAGAATTTTTCAGCCCGATTCATCTCATTTTTAGGGCCAAATGAGCTGGCCCATTTTGATGGCTCTAGTTTAAGGATTGGTAGATTTTAGATAGATATCTAAAGCTCTATCTTTCTACTCCTTTATTTGCCCACAATTAAGATATCTACCACCCATCTTGTGAAATCTCCAACTCCTCCATCTCTTGAATATGCAATCATGAGAAAGTCCTTATGCACCACGTACAGTGTAATAAAATTGATGTGAAGTGCACTATCTAACTATATTGAAGCACGTAGCTATCACTTTTCAATATGCATTTAATATCCACAGTTCTATTTTTTCATTTAAAATTTTGAATGACAAAAATGCTCTCCTATTTTGAAAAAATTATGATAAAATGAAACTGTAGATATTAAATATATATTGAAAAGCGATAGCTACATGGCCCAATCAAATGGGACGATGTATTTTTTTTACACTACATATGATGTACAAAGAAGTAAAATTCTTTGTGCACCACAGACAGTGCAGAAAATCCAATGTGGAGCGCACCGCTTTATGTGATTGATCCACGTAGCCACCATTTTTCAATATATATTTAATGTCTGCAGTTTCATATTTTTGTTTAAAAATTTTGAATGACGAATATATCTTTATTTTTTGTAAAAAATTATGACATCTTATGTTCATATCATGACATCCTGCGTGCAGAAAGTCATAATTTTGACGTAAAATATCATAATATGCCACCGAATGTCATAATTTTTTTCAAAAAGCAAGAGTATTTTTATTATTTAAAATTTTTAAATGAAAAAACGGAACAGCAGATATTAAATGCGCATTGAAAAGTGGTTGGACAAAAATGTTCCTTTTATATTATGATATCCTGGGCTATATTATAACATCCTGGATCATATTATGATTTCCTACATATAAGAAGTCATATTTTGATATAGAATGTCATAATATGCCATAGAATGTCCTAACTTTTTGGATCATATTATGACATCCCACGTGCAGGAAGTCATAATATAAGTTTTTTGTCATAATTTTTTCAAAATCATATTATGGCATCCAATGTCATAATTTTTTCAAAAAGCATGAATATTTTTATCATGCAAAATTTTTAAATAAAAAAATAGAACTCTAGGTATTAAATATAAGTTCGAAAGCGATGGCTACGTTGATCAATCACATAAATTGATGTGCTCTACAGTGGATTTTCTACACCGCTTGCGGTGCATAAAGAATTTCTCATATAAAGAATTACTCATGCCATCACTTTATATGATATCCTAGCCCGTTTGAAGTTGAATAGGGAGTTGGGCCCAGTCCACTTGATTGGTCCAGATGGATCATAAAGCCCAAGAATGAAAAAAAATGCAAAGAGAAGAAGAATACTCCAGTGGGAGTTCTCCTTCACCCTCTCGATTTCACTGGAGGGAAGCTGACTTCGAGTGAGAGTTGGCCTTCCTCCATTCTATTTTTAACGAGCCCTCACTCTCCCCCTTAGATCCCATACCCAGATCGCTAAAGATCATCAGCGATTTTCCATCGTTTTTCTTCTTTTTTATGGATGATCATCATCAAACCCATTGGAAATCATGGCAGAGCACCACTGGGAAGCTAGGTACAAGCCAAGAACCTTTTAGTAAACCTTTCTCCCATCTTCCTCAGCAAGAGGGAGGCTTGATTCTAGCCAACAATCATGGGATTATTCTTAGAAAACCAAACCCCTATGTTTTCTTGGTCTCCGCCTATTTTTTTTAATTTTTCCAATCATCTTCATCGCCAACCTCTGGTGGCAGCCTCTCGATAATGCCAGTGTTGCCTCAGCCACCACTGGCCACAACCATAGCCAATGGGGGGCCATCTACTTTTCTAGGAAAAGAAGGAGAAACTAATCCCCTGTTTCACCGAAGGAAGAAGAAAGAAAAAAAAAATTACAAAAATATAAATCAGATTTGAACCCTCAATCTGACTATATTTTGAATCGTGCCAATTTGGGAGTTATACATTGATATTCTAACTATTACTAAGCTCATGATATTTTGCATTGGCATTCTAACTACTATTTTATTGTTGCTTTATTATATCGTGAATAGATATCCTGCATGCTTGTAGAGAAAATTCTCTATGAGTATGCCGTAGTTGTTGACTTATGATCTAGGGTTGAATGTGCGATACTTTCCCCTAGGCTTACTCCATTGTAACCAAGCTTGTACTTGTACAATGGTTAATAAACAAGCTTCTGATCCATCACTGTGATCAAAGCTCTACCAAGCTAGAAAAGATGCTTAGAGTGGATCAAGGACACAAGAACCTCTCAACTTGATAAATTATATACGTTATCAAGGTTTGTAAGGATCATCAAACTTGCATGATCAAGCTCCTAGCCTGCAAGCACATGCTTGAGAGAGGCTTTTGACTGGATGGTCTCCAAGACTAGCCAGGCCTCCAGGCTGGTGCAAGATCTTTTGGAAGAAAACGACAGTTCCATTCTAACAAGAAGCCTTTATGTACAACTAGAAGCCTTGATCTTTTGGAGCTATATGATGATTTGTGTCATGTCATCAATAAACAGTCTTCAGTACACAGGCCTGGTTGATTCATTTGTGATACGTAAACTGAATTCTGTGTATTAGAATCATATCTGAACTACTTGAATACAGCAGTCTCTCTTGAAACTGAAAACCTTCATCTTTTTTTTTTTTTTTTTCCTTCGTTTTTTGGTCCTGGTTTAAAGATGGGCAGATTTCAGGTAGCTTATTTAAGAACAGTGAAGTTGGTTAAAGGATCAGAGTCTCAACTGTATGCCTGTATTCCCAGATAATGTACCTTCTCATCCAGGGAGGCAGCTCATCTAGTTTTGAAACAATGGCAAGGAGCCATTAGTAATAGTCCCATGGTCGCCCATTACGTGGATACAAATAGTTCCCTAGATTGTATGGCACGGAAATGGAACTCGTACCAGTACCACACAGAAGGGTGGTTGATTGCTTCCAATGGAACGTCGCATGCGTCCAAAATGCATTGATGAAGTAAGGAGTTCTCCGGAGTATTCTTTCTCAATGTTGAGATGACAATTACTGAGAGCAGTAACCGTCCATATTGTCTTCCATGTTTTGACTCTCCTTATGTTTGCCCAGAATCAAGATATCTATCACCTACCAATTTAGCCCATGTACCATTTTTGACTGTTCCCTCTTGGTAGGGGTGTGCAAAAAAATCAGCCAAACTGCGAACCTAATCCAGTCTTTTCGACCCTCCTAGAAATTCTCTCCTTTAGGTGTGAGCCAATTTCAACCCTCCTAGAGTTCAAAACAGTATTGTTCGATGAAGCTCCATAGTTCATTAATTTTTGAGTGCAACATATATTACCTCTCTAGCCCAAGAGTGCACTCTCCAACAATGGCATTTCTGTATATATCTACAAGTGTCAGCTCTTCTAAGAACAATGCCTGAGCTGTTAAGGAGATCATATTATGAATAAGGGTTATGATGCATATTGAGTCTCGTACAGATATCATTTATCATAGATTCACAGCTCAAGAGCTATAACTACTAGAGGAGGATTGACTTAGGCTAATAAACCCATATGGCACCTCTTTTATTGGCCGATATAGGCCTTTGACATGTGATCTGCTACAGTCTGCCATGATATGTACTGCATTTGGTCATATTAATCATTAGCTTTGTGCAATGCAAAGATGGTCACGATTGAGAGATTGAATCTCACATTCAACTACAACTATGAGTTAAAAATGAGGTCTTCAAATTTCAAATGTCAATATATCGATTATCTCAATGAATTGTCTAGATCGAGATGAGTCGAGATCTTAATTTATATCGATCGATCGATATGGTTGGCCAGAAATTTTGGATGCAAGCAAGATTTTTCTAGTTCTTGATTTATATTTTCATATTGAGGTATCGTAATCTCATCCAATATGAGAAATTCAAATTAGGAACCATATTGAAGTACTAATTGCAAGATTTATTAATTAAAAAAAATCATATTTAAGAAAGTAAAATAGCGATTAAAAAAATCAACTGTATGAATGCATCACATCAACTGATGCTTTGAATTTCATTAATTATAGTGGCAAAGATAATAGCTCTAAGACTATATATATATATATATATCATGTCCGGGCATGCTCAATACCGATATAGACTGGGATCTTGGCCCAAATCTTGGACAAGATGAAAACCTCGACTGGGAGGGTCTAAACACCATACTATAAATTGGGTTGGACCGCGGTCCTATTGGGCTAGCTAGCCTTTTGTGCTCCATGTACTAAAATTGTATCAGGGGATGGCAAAAAATTCAATTGGGTTGGGTCAAATGTAGGTCGGGTCCATGGTTCATCAATTCAAAGCCAACTTATTTATTGAACATGTCACAAATTCAGATCTAAGTCCACTCTATTTATTAAATAGGTAATCCAAGTCGACGCACATAACCTATTTATGAAATATGTCGAATTTGGTTAAATGGACTACTAAGTAAATTTTTTGATGAATTAAATGGATTTAAACATGTTAAACAAGTCAAGCAGGTTGAGTTAAACTAGATAAAATTGGTTAAGTAGGTCTTCAATGGATTAAACATGTTTCAAATGAGTTAAACTAAATTTGAACCTGGATAGGTTAAACAAATCATATAATTATTAAAATGGTCAAAATAGGTTAAACAAATCATTGGTCTAAATTTGAACCTGACTTGTTTTAATAAAAAAAATCAGGCAAATATTAATTCATTTATATCAAATTTCAACTTGTTTAAAGTGGAAAACTTGCAAGTGAGAGCATAAATTACCACTCCTAATTGTACCACTCTGTCCACTGCTGCATATAATTTAGGTTTGTAATCTTATGTTTGGCCAATAAATCTTGCCATTGGAGCTATATGACGGTTTCTGTATAATGTTATCAATAAACAGTCTTCAGTACAAGGGCCTGACTGATTCATTTGAGAAATGTAAACTGAATTCTGAATCTTAGAATCATTTCTGAACTACTTAAATACAACAGTCTCTCTTGAAACTGGAAAGCTTTATCCCTTAAATTTTTTTCCCCTTTTTTTTGGTCCTGGTTTAAAGATGGGCAGATTTCAGGTAGCCTATTTAATCACAGTGAAGTTGGTTAAAGGATCAGTCTCAACTAATGTACCTTCTCATCCAGGGAGGCACATCATCTAGTGAAGTAATAGCAAGGAGCCATAAGTAATAGTCCCATGGCCCCACATTACGTGGATACAAATAGTTCCCTGGATTATATGGCACGAAGAGATGAGAGCAACATACGGAAACTCGTACTAGTACGATACACAAAGGATGGTTGAATGCTTCCAATGGAACGTTGCACGGGTTCAAAATAGATTGATGAACTTAACGAATTCTCGGGAGTACTCTTTCTCATTCTCGGGAGATGACAATTACTTGGACTGCTTACCTATCTCGACCTCCATCTTTTGACTCTCCTTTATTTGCCCAGAATTAAGATATCTACCACCCACCAATTTAGCCCATGCACCATGTTTGATTTGTTCCCTTCTAGTAGGGGTGTGCAAAAAACCAGCCGAACCGGAAATCTCTTTTTTTTTTTTTTTTTTGATTCTATTTAGTTTATATCATTTTTTTTTTCATTCAGTTTTATGTTGGTTTGAGAAATTCTTGAATCAAAAATATTCAGTTCAGATTCAATTTGAATTTTAGTAAACCGATTCAAGTAGACCCAACCCAATACATACATACATACATACATATGTACATGTGTGTGTATATATATAGACCAATTTTTTATTTTTTTCTTATATTCAACTTTTATATATAAAACCAGATATCAATTCAATAATTCGAACCAAACCAAAATAAATTTTTCGGAACAATTTCAAATAGTTTTTGTAAATGGATGGTTCGGTTTTTACTTCCACATTCTAAAAAGCCAGTGTAAATTGGTCCGGTTTCGAGTTTAACTGGCCCAAATTGATCCATCTGACTCGTCGTGTATATCCTACCTCACACTATCTCTTCCCAAGCTCCAATCTTCAAGTCCTCGCTCTTTTTATCAAAACTCCAATTCCTCCATCTCTTGAATAGTTGATCACTTTCCTCAAGGCTTGCTGCATTTCCTCAAAGCTCTACAAGCTAGACAAGGTGATAATTATAGTGGCTCAAGAACAAAATAACCTCTCAACTTGGCAAATCATATATGGCATCAAAGTCTCTAAGGATCATCAAACTTGCATCAGCAAGTTCCTAGCTTGCAAGAACATACTTGAGAGAGGCTTTTGATTGCCTCCAGGCTGATGCAAGATCCTTTGGGAAGAAACCTTGATTTACAACTAAAATTCAATTGACTTAAACACAAACCACTAAATTTTGGGTCCACTCTATGTCAATCCATCTTCCTCTCACTAATCATATCATGTATGGTGCTGAATCATGTATTATATGTGAGATAATTTCAACTTCTTGATTCCAAAATTCTACCATTCTCTAATCAAGCTCCACACCAAGTTATTTTTATGAGGTTAATACATGTTACGACTTGAGGCCAAAAATCCACTCTTCAAGAGCCATGGTTCAAAGTTTGAGTTAAAGGAGTAGGTACAAGTCAAAACCCAATTCAACTTAGAAGCTTAAGCCATTTTGGATTCAATCATCTATATCAAACCACTAACCTCTCACAAACTATTTCACGCAATCTTACACATATTTGTAAACATTCTCTCCCTTTAGGTGTGAGCCAATTTCTCTTCTAGAGTTCAAAAGAGTACCATCCGATGAAGCTCCATATCTCATTAGTTTTTTTGAGTACAACATATGTTACCTCTCTAGCCCAAGAGCACACTCTATAAGAGTGACATTTCTCTACATATATATAAGTGTCCGCTCTTCTAAAAACTATTTCTAACTTATTAAGAGGACCATATGACTTTATAAGGGTTAAGATGTGTATTGAGTCTCGCACTAATACCATTTGTCATAGACTCACAGTCCAAAAACTAGAGTTGCTAGGAAGAGGATCAACTCAGGCTAATAAACCCATATGGCACCCCTTTTATTAGTTGATATAGGATTATGATATATGGCATGCCACAATTTACCATGATACATACTGTACGAGGCCATATTTATCATTGTTGTTGTACAACGTGAAGATTGTCATGATTGAGAGATTAAATCTCTCATTCAACTGCAACTATGAGCTAGAGATGAGGTTTTTAAATATCAATATATTGATCGTCTAGATGAGTTGTTAAGATTGAGATGAGCTGAGATCTTGATTCATATTGATTGGTATGGTAAGTCAGAAAATTTGGATAGAAGCAAGATTTCCTAATTTTCACATCAAGGTATTGTAAATTCGTCCAATATGATAGATTCAAATTAGGAACAATATTGAAGTATTGATTCCAAGATTTATTAATTAAGAAATCCTATTTAAGAAAGTAAAATAATGATTAAAAATATCAACTATATGAATACATATAATATCGACTGGTATCTTGAATTTTATTGATTATAGTAGCCAAGATAATGGCTATCATGTTGGGAGATGCTCAATACCGATACAAACTAAGATCTTGGCACAAATCTTAGACAAGATGAAAATCTTAACAAGGAGATTTAAACACCATACTATAAATTGGTTGGACCAAGGACTTATTGGGGTGGCTAGCCTTGTGTGCTCCCTATACTAAAATTGTACCCAGAGATGGCCATCCAATTAGGTTGGGTCAAATATAGGTCGAAGCCATAGTTCATAAATCCAAAGCCAACTTGTCTATTGAACATGTCACAAATTTAGATATGAATCCATTATATTTATTAAACAGATAATCCAAGTCGACCCGCATAACCTACTTAATAGACAGGTCAAATTTGGTTGAACGGACTAATTAGATTAAGTAGGTTTAACAAATTAAATGGATTTAAATGTTAAACAAGTTAAATAGAACTAAAATAGGTTAAGTAGATTTTAAATGGATTAAATATGTTGTAAACATATTAAACTGATCACATTATGACCCAATATAATTATTAAATTGATCAAAATAGGCCAAAATAAATCATTGATCTAAATCTGAACCCAAATTATTTAATTAAAAAAATTAGGCAAATTAATTCATTTATATCAAATTTGAATTTGTTTAAAGTGAAATATTCATGAGTGAGAGCATAAATTACCACTCTACCCACTCTATGCACTCTATCAAGGACGTCCACAAGAACCTCTCAACTTGGTAAATTATATATGGCATTAGGGTTTGCAAGAATCATCAAACTTGCATTGGCAAGCTCCTAGACTGCAAGCACATGCTTGAGAGAGACTTTTGACTGGGTAGTCTTCAAGACTATCTAGGCCTCCAGGTTGGTGAAAAATCTCTTGGGAAGAAAATGAGAGTTCAGTCCAACAAGAAGCCTAAACTAGAACCCAATTAACTCAAGCCATTAAATTTTGGATTGAGCCATCTATGTCAATCCATCTATATCTCTCAGTTACTTATTTCATGTATGGCACTAAATCCTATACAAGATGTTCAATATTCTCTCTTTTATGTGTAAGATAATTTCAACTTCTCAAATCCAACCTACAACTCTCTAATCAAGTTATTTTTATGAGTTTGATATGTCTTACTGCTCCAGAACAAAAGCTACTCTCCAAGAGCCACAGTTTGTAGTTCGATTCAAAAAGGATAAGGTATAAAACAGAACCCAATTCAACTTAAGAGCCTAAACGGTTTCAGATCCAATCACCTGTCGTCCATTATTTATTTCATATTATCTTACACAAGATCCTCAACATCTTCCTCTGTA
This sequence comes from Elaeis guineensis, assembly GCF_000442705.2. NCBI lineage: Eukaryota > Viridiplantae > Streptophyta > Magnoliopsida > Arecales > Arecaceae > Elaeis > Elaeis guineensis. Next base: position 132,237,639 of record NC_025996.2, read on the forward strand.
GGTGTGAGCCCATTTCAGCTCTCCTCATGTTCAATACACCACTCTTGGATGAAGCTTTGTGCCCAATTAACTTTTTGAGTGCAACACATGCTCCGTGCCCCTTCAATTTTTTGAGTACAATATGTGTTACCTCTCTATCCCAACAGCCCACTATCCAAGAGCAATATTTTACTACATCCCTAAAAGTGCCTACTCTTCTAAGAACTATACCTAAGCTGTAACGGAGATCATACAACTTATGAGGGTTGTGATGTATATTCAATCTCATACTGATACCATTTGTCATAGACTCAACCGAAAAGCTTATAAGCTATTGGGAGGAGGATCGGTGTAAATTAATAAACCTATGTGGCACCCTTTTAATTAGTCGATGTCGGACTATGACATATTGCATGATATAGTTTGCCATGATATGTACCATATAAGGCCATATTAATCATTATTGTTATGTAATATAAGATGGCCATGATTGAGATTTTGAATCTATCATTCAACTGTGAGCCAGAGATGTGATTTTTGAGTATCAATATATCAATCAACTTGATAAGTAGTCAAGATCGAGATGAGATGAGATCTCAATTTATATCCATTAATATAGTTAGTGAGAAAATTTGGACAGCAAGATTCTCCTAGTTCTTGATTGATATTTTCAAAATGAGGTATCACAATCCTATCCATTATGAGAAATTCAAATTAAGAACCATACTGAAATGCTGGTTGTAAGATTTTTCAACTAAGAAATCCCGTTTAAGAAAGTAAAATAGTGATTAAAAAATATCCACTATATGAATATATCGTATCGATTGATATCATGGATTTATTGATTATATTGCCAAGATAATAGTGCCAACACTCTATATATTTATATCATGTTGAAAGATGCTCAATATTGATATGGGATCTTGGACTAGATCTTGGACAAGATGAAAACCTTGACCGAGAGGATCTACACTCTATACTATAAATTGAACTGGACTTAGGGCCTATTGAGCCAGCTAGCCCTTTGTGCTCCTTATCCTAGAATTTTACCCAGCAATGACAATCCAATTGGGTTGGATCAAATGTAAATCGAGAACAAAGTTTATCAATCCAAACCCAACTTATTTCTTGAACATGTCCAAAATTCGTATCTAAATCCACTCTATTTGTTAAACAAGTTATCCAAGTTGACTCGAATATCCCATTTAGCAAACATGTCGAATTTGGTTAAACAAATTAAATAGGTTGAACCAATTTTCAATAAATTAAATAGATTTAAATAGATTAACTAAGTCAAGCAGATCAGATAAAATAGGATAAACTAGGTAAAGTAGATTTAAAAAAGACTAAATAGATTTTAAACAGGTTCAATTGGTCAATATAATTATTAAACTGGTCAAAATGGATTAAATAGATCATTGGTTTAAATAACCTAACTTATTTAATAAAAAAACAATCTAAGCCAAGTTGATTCATTTACGATTTAAATATATTTATACTAAATTTGAACTTATTTAAAGTGAAATATTTGTGAGTCAGAGTATAAATTGCACTTCTAAATATCATACCGTCCTATCCACTGCTATACATCATTTACATCTTAATTGAAAAGTACGAGAAGAAAAGCACAAACTAAGGAAGAAGCATTAGCCTGATCAAGAAGGAATTATTGATTAAAACGTGGATTTTGGACCATCTAAAAAAAAAACATCGTCATATCATTCCGAGATTCAAAATTCAAAACTTTCTGCTTGAATGAAAATAAAATATATAGTTAATCATGGTTAATCATTTTTAATCTAATATTTATTAAATTTTTTTAATCTTATGGAATGATATATGGCGTTTTGTTGAATGATCCAAAACCTGTGTAATGGAACAGTCCTAACCATTAATTTTTTCTGACTGAGGCTTCCAAATGGAACCCAGCAGACGGGAGAGAACCACACCACAGTCAGTTAGGTAGGACCGCCCGCCTTTCCTTGCACCCTCCGCTGCCTTCTTTTTCGAGGTTGCAGTGCAAAAGACTGCACGCTAATCCCCTCTGCTTGCTCTGATCTCACGGCTCCTGCTCCTGGCCCCACCTCCGCATCCAATCAACATCCCTCGTAGCCATCGAAGCCTCCCCATCCGTTACCACACTGCCACGGCTACACCCACTCCCCCGCCTTCTTAACACAGTCTCTCTCTCTCTCTCTCTCTCTCTCTCTACGAACTCTCCATTGACGCCGTCAACCTAGTCACTCCTCCCCAAAGCCACGAATAGTTCCCCTCTCTCTCTCTTTCTCCCCTCTCATCCATCCTCCCAGCATTAGAAACGGGTGAGAGGCATTTATTTAATATAAAGATATATTAACGTCACGGTATACGTTTCCTGAGTTTCTTTTATTTTTTAAGGAACGTTTTCCAATGCTATGGACAGGATTACTTTTTAGGGGTTCTCCCTTCCACGTACTTTATTCTATATAATATATCCATTCATTTATTTTTAATATTTATTTGCAAGAATAAGCAGAGAGGTAAGCGAAAGCATCGATTTGTGTAATCATTTGGATATTATTACAAGGACAATCCTACTTTTTGGTGCATTTAGAAAGTAGATAGGATTAAAATTATTTGAATGAACTATTTGTTCTAACCGCGCTCTTTTGTTGGTGGACAATCCTTTTTTTTTTTTTTTTCCTTTCTCGGTAGAAATGGATAATCCTTTACTTTGGAATTACCTCTCACTTATCTTTCTTCTCCCAGGTTTTTTCTAATTGAATGGGGTTCCAACGGATACCAACATATCAGCCAAAGCAAGGATGATGGAGAGGGACACACTGTCAGACCATTTTATAATTCTTAACACCCACTGTCGGACCATTATATAATTCCATGGAGACAAACATATCAGCAAGCGCAAGGATGTTGGGGGATTCTCCCTTTCCCACCCACTCGCTCTTTGATAAAATATTTCAAATTTTTAAATTTTTGAACTTCTAATTATGGTCTTATTAAATAGCGATCAAGAAGAGGTGCACTATTTTTTTTTATTGTTTTGTTATTTTTATTTGTTTTGCAATCCCTTGTCCGCACGTCCAAGTCTTATCAACCAAAAGTATATAAAATGGTTAGCTGGTCAAGTTTTGGTGGAGGGTAGGTGGTCAATGGAGTTGTTTTGAAATGCATGGGGTCGGCTACGTAAAAGTTTGTGTCGCTTGGACTTTGTGAATTTATAATACGCTGAGAAAGTTTTGGCTGGTGGTAGCTTGAGCAAGTTTCAACAAAACCGAAGCAAACTTAGGATTTATCAATTTATAATTTGAATAAAGCTTGCAGACAACAGCTAGGTGATCCGTAATGTATCTAGTCTTATGGGGATACTTTGGGAAATGGAGCAATGTTTAAAGCCCTATGGGAACATCTCGTATTGAGTGATTGAATATTTAATTCTAAGCATTACAATTAGCGTTTAGTTTTCTTTGCGAGACCAAAATGCCAATTGTTAGCATGTTGGGCGTGTTTGGTTGGATAAATTATGGGATCGGACCCTTCTACCATATATATCTTGGGTCATCAAATAAAAAGCCACCTGATCATCTAGGAAAGTAATTTTTTTTATTCAAATCAATAAAAATTGTCAGCAGATCAACCATAATTAACAGTAAAATTTTTTTTATTCAAAATTTTCAATTAAATTTGGATAACAATATATCTTTTTCAAACAATAAATGCCGTGATGACATCTCATTGGATGGCCTAAGGTACACATGGTAAAATAATTACAGCCAATAATTTTTTATTTGATTGAGGGGAGTAGGGAAGGGCAAGCAAAAAAATCGATCCAAACTGCTAATTTTGGTTTAGTTTGGATTAGTTTTTTTGAGATTCATTTTGGTTTCTGTTTAACAATTTTAAAAATCAAAAAAATCAGTCCAGCTTTGGTTTTAATTTTGAAAAATCTGATTTAAATCAAACCAACCGTGGGTGTAATCCATTCAGTATAGTTAGAAAAAATTAAAGTGAATGACAACCCATTTAGCCTATCTCATAACCTACTTATTTGCCATAAACCAAATAGCACACAATCCGATAAACTGAGCCAATTTTGGTTTAAATAAATTTTTTTATGTGGTTAGTTTGGTTTCGATTTTGATTTTAGAAAATCGATTCCAATCAATTTAGTTTAAAAATGGATCCCAAACATATCCGAACTGAGCAATGCATACCTATAGAGAGAGTTGGACTCGAAATGAGAATAAGAATGAATAACTCTTCTTTCAGTCATTTCATTCGGATCAATTTTTATTCTGATTTTGAGGGAAATGAAAATGTCTTAATTTTTAAAATTAAATTTTTATTTTTTTCTAGTATTACTAACTAAACATGCCATAGGATATAATCATTTTAATTTCTATTCTAATCTATTTTGATTTTAATTTCAGTTTCAATTTCAATCACAAATCAAATATACATATAAAAAATTAAAAAAAAATTATTGCAGTTACGGAGTATTCTTGGCAAAGAACCATTAAACATTCTTGCAAAAAATAAAACCATTAAATATAAAAATAAAATATGATGGTTACTAGGGTTTGGAGCTATATCATATCAGCGTAAAGGACAACTTGCCTTGCTTGTTAATCAATGAAAAGGTGACGTTACCATCTAGACAGTGAAATATCCCCCAACTTACGTTCCCTTCTTGGTCCTTTTGTGTGTTTTTTTTTGGGTAGAGTCCCTTTCTTGGTCCATTTGCTTGCTTGGTCTTGAACTAATTAGGTCGCAGAGATCTCATTCATGTGCTGTTACCAAATTTTGTTCCAATTACATCACTAGGAATAAAAAAATGTTAGGTGAGAATTGATTGTAATAAAATTGCTAGGCGAGATCTAATCATCTTTCGCTTGTAAATTTTAAAATATGACAATGAGGATAAGAGGAGTATGAGTTTTGTAGAACTGGCTTTCCTCCTATCTGATAGTCACATAAGTCTTAAGAAAATATTATAGTTGAATTGAGAAATGGTTAAGAGGTGCAATACCATTGTACCGCATTAGAAAAGGTATTATATCCTAAGTATATGTGGTGGTGCATCATGCCAATCATAGACCCTCATTTTTCTAGGTTATATCACCGACATGAGAACTTGGTGGATGAAATCTATAAAAATTAGTATTTGTAATTGGTGTGGTGCATCACCGTATGATACATATGGCATAAGATATAATTTTTCGCATTTTAGAATACCACCAATACATGCAATCACATGAGCCGAGGATCTTCAATATTGAGTTGAAAACAATCTAAATAATAATACTAGGAACACAAGACATGCCAATTTCTGTTTTGTGTGGTTGTTATTACATCTCTATTCTTTTTTGTTAATGAACCAAAGTCTCCATCATACCTCTTGTAAAGAGAGCACAAGCGGTTTTATTGTTGGGTCATTTTCTTTGCTAAATCTTTGCCTTTATCGTACAAAAACACAAAAATCTTTTTTGCAATGAAACTCATGAACCTTTGATAAACTTGGACATGATCTTTGCAAAATCTCTTATTTCTGCAAACATTTTTGGGACCACCCACAGATTCGCCCATGCACAATTCTCTTATTATCCTTCATAAGGTTAGGCAATTGTACCTTGTAAGCTGAGGTTCATACGTTTGAGGTTGGCAATGCTGCCACTCAATTTGCACCAACTGCAAATTAGGGTTCAGATCGCAAAATTCGGTTCCCAAGCATCTGTGGAATAAATTTCAGATTCATATATAACTATAAAAAAATTTTGAGAACTATCTAGAGTATAAAGATAACATCATTGTGATGGTTTGGGAGTTCTAGCCATTTTCAAGCAAAGCTGACAAAGACTCTCCAGTAATGTATGATAAGCAAGAAGTTACAGGAGCTTTTCCATTTTAGATTGGTTAACCTTTGATCAGACCAAGTTTCCTAGAAGCATCATCAAGTAGATTAAGAACAAGCTAGTTTCTTAAAGCTAGGATCTTCCATGCTATGCTGTTTGCATCGCAGAGTACTGCTAATACTCAGATGACCACTATCAAAAGATGGATAGCCACCAAATAAGATGCGTTTTGTATAACATGTAAGATTATCTTGTTTGAATGTCGTCTATCTTTTGATAGCGGCCATTGGTTAGTACACAATATTTATGATACAAACTGCATAATGATGCTAACTATTTCTATGATGGCTCTCTCTCATAATCACCATTCTAAAATTACAGCATAGTATCCACCAATCCTATTATACTTTTCACTAGATTTTGTTTTTGCTAATACTTCGAGATTGCAATCCATAAAATTCCACAAAAATAAAGAGTAGATCACCGTACCATAACAAACACCGTCAGAATCTCAAGCACGGGAAAAATGAAACGATCTTGCTTTAAGATTCGCACACCCGCACGCCCCTCCCATCAAATTTGGCCATCCTTCCCTTCATGATGTAAACCACCATCCCCAGAATGCCCTTATCCAGAAGGATAGGAACTCAGCCAAGGATGTCCGCAATCTTGTCTCGAGATTCGTGCACCCATCATGTGTCCATCCGTTCCCCCCATCTCAGTGATCAGCATGACAATGCCCCTTATCTGATAAAAAATAATAAACGCGCGCTCAGAGGAAACCAACAGATTTCCCAACTCACCAACCACGAAGCCCAATCAAAGAACGCAGCCTTGCGTCAAAGTTCGTGCCGATCCATATCGCCTCATTCTAAATTTGAAATTGCCCTCCATTTTATGCTGGACCCTAGATCATCAGAGGGGCGGATTTCGTCATTAGAAGATAGACGGCCCTCGATGCGTTATATATGGTATATAAGATCTTCTTATTTGATGGTTATCTTTGCGGGGGGTCCACCAAGTGCTGCACTGGATTTTGGCAGGCAAACAAGTGCAATGTTGCTTTAAAGGTCGTGCATCCCGGATCTTATCTAAGTTTGGGTAGGATTGCTGTAGGATTCGTGCAGGCTCCCTCGTATTCCAAATTTGGCCATCCCTCCATTTTATATCCACTGGTCAAGGACAATTTCCATAATGCCCCTATCATCCAGGAGAGAGAAAGACATTGGAGAGAGCGAACAAGGCGGATTAAAACGTATCCGAAGCAAGAAGCGGACTGCTACCGACTCCGCCCGAGCACGTGACAGCCCACACGCCACGCTCTGCCCATTCTGGCGCTGGCTCTTTCGTCGTCCTCCTCCCCCAGACCGACCCCCCACCAGCTCGCTACCTTTTAACCCCCAACCCGACGAATAAAACAATCACCATCCTGTACTCCCCTCCCGCCCCTCTCTATTATATATATTTTTCTCTCCCCCAACTCGCGGTTCCTTCGAGGTCTTCTCTTTTCCAATGGAATCGTTGTCGCCGGAGACCAAGAGTTGTCATCTTTGTCGTCGTTTTCGTCGTCGTCGCGCTTATATTTGAACGAGAGAGCTTTCTAAATAACGAAAGGAAGAAGGAAGACATGGGGTTGCAGCGGCGGCGCCACCACCACCGGTGGGTGATCCCGGCGGTGCCGGCGACCTACACCCTCTCCGCCGCCACGTTCCTCCTCCTCCTCGTCTTCGCCTTCCTCTCCCTCCTCGCCCCGCCCCTCCCCGACCACCCATCCTTTCCCCACCCCCTCTTCCGCCACCGCTGCTCCAACCTCCCCTCCCTCCTGGTATTCTATCCATCCTTTCTCTTCCTCTATCTCTTTTCTTTGTTCGAGTTTCTCATTGCCGTTTTTGGTCCAATCTTTAGCTTAAGAATCCGGTGCAGATGCAGAGGAATGTGGTTGCTGCCGATCCATTTCGTGTTCCGGTTCGTATTTTTGTTCATCATCTCGATTGATCTGAATGCGTCTAATGCTGATAGTTCGTTCAGTTGGGATTTTTCTTTAATTTTTTATACATATATAGAATGGAGGCGGGAGTCCGGTGAGTGATCTGTGGGGTTCGAAGCAGGCCAGATACTTCTACGGATGTAGCAATGCGAGCAGCGAGTTTGCGAGTATGTGTTCGCTTTTAATCTGGTTTGGTGTTGTTTTGCTGGAAAAATGTAATGGAATGCACAGATCACTTGGAAATTGATGGTTTTGAGGTTTATGATTTGTGTTGGTTGAGGTTTTGGTTTTAAACCGTATCATTGATTTATTTTTATTCTTTTTGATTATACTTCTTTCTAAGCAAACTGGCGTTTGTTTCTCATCATTGAAGTTGGTTATTTTCTTTTATTTTACAGAGGAGGAAGCCATCACTCAACCCAATCGGTATTTGATGATCGCAACTAGTGGAGGATTAAATCAGCAGCGAACAGGGGTGAGATATTTGTCTAGCGTTTATAAATTTCTTTCAGTTTCTTCCTTTTTTTTTTTTTTTTTTTTTGAATTTTATGTGGGATAGTTTTGATTCAATTGGCATTGCATATGAACTTTTCACTGAAACTAGTCTGGTCGGGACCATAACTTTGGTGATATTTGACCAAACCAGCTATGGCTTTGAAGTTTGTATGGGGAAAGAACTTGACCTTGTTGAATGATCTGTGATAAGTTTGTTGGAACTTGGCCTTTGAATTACTGATTGTATTTTCAGTTTGATAATATGAATTATTTCTCCACATCACTAGACCATCCTTGTCCTTTAAAAAAATATATATATATTTCCATCTCTATCCTAGATTGAATTATTGAGGTGCTTAAAGAGGAAGACATTGATCACCATCACTGTTTTGATATGAGACAGTCGCAGCAGAGTGTGCTATAATCATGGGAAACATATTTCTTGTAGTTGCTAGCTGCTTTCTTGCTTGTTTTACTGACATCTTTTTGATGTTGCTCTCCTAGCAATCCTCCCAGGATCCTCCAATGTGGAAGTGGCCACAATATCTGCCTTGCCCATGAAGTTAAATTCAGGGATAGATTTGATTTGAGTTGATCTTAATTCCTTTCCCCAACATGATCATTAAGTGCTCTGTATGATGTTACAAGCCTTCTGGCCTCACATTACATAGTAACGTTATATTATGCCTTCTTATCACATCTTTTTCAGAAGCTCTGAATCTCAGTCTGTTCAGCATCACTGAGTCCTTTCGTGACAGAGTCAACATTTTAGTCCATTCTTCTAGTCCCAGTTCTATGACAGATCGTGTGCAGTAATTCTACTTGCAGATACTTGTGCCCATTCCTGCTTTTCCATTTGCTTAGGAATCCATCTGAATGCATCACCAAGTTATGTGATATTACTAAGTCATTAATGATTCATAATTCATTGAAGGCAACTCAATAATGCCATTTTTGGCAAATAATGGAAAAGAGCCACAAAATTTAGTCATTATGGTTACTGGTAACAAGGAGTGCTTTGCTTCAAACCATTTTCCTAAACATTTTTGGACACCGTCAGCCTCATGCTTCTCATTTGAAAGCGGTGCTCTGAGATAAATCAATTCATCTTTGTTGATACTCTTGGATCCTTTATCCATCTTTTGCCTTTTGTTAACCCTGGCACTCTTGGATCATCTATTCACACTGGGGATGGTCTCCAAGGTTGGGCACTAATCAGTCCTACATTTTATGCTTTATGCCAATGTAACAATGGAGGACTGGCTAGAGTCCTAAATGGTTCTCATATCTCATATATTTCATATTAGCCATCACGAAAATATTCTGGTTTAGTTCTTGTTCTGCTCTTCCATTTGGTCAATATCGAGCATAAGATTACTGATGGAAAATTTGCTGCTACTTCTGGTTGTTTCAGATAACAGATGCTGTCGTTGCAGCACGCATTTTGAATGCGACACTTATTGTTCCTAAGCTGGATCAGAAGTCATTCTGGAAGGATGCCAGGTTTGCTCCAAATACTGTTCATTCTAACTTCTGAAAAAATGAAGCACTAATAAATCAAGTCATCAAACATGTACACTGATTACATTTTGTGCATGTGGTTTATGATTCTATTGTGCAGCGATTTTGCTGAAATCTTTGATGTTGACTGGTTCATATCCTCTCTCTCAAAGGACGTTAAAATTATAAAACAGCTCCCAAACAAGGGTGGAAAAGTAATTGGAACTCCTTACACAATGCGTGTTCCGAGGAAGTGTGCACCAACATGCTATGAAACTCGAGTTTTACCTGTTCTTTTGAAAAAGCATGTGAGTTTACAAATTTTGATTCTTGCTTTTAGTTTCTTTGATGTCAGTTTGTCATATCCATTTCATTGACTTCCTAATATTTTAGCTTTATTATGAGAAACAGGTAAAAATGCAAGCTGTATGTATGTATCTCTATAAAATACTATGTTTTCTTTACTCATGTTCTGGATTAATGAAGTATCAGACCTAACAAATCTTTACTATTAGTTGCATTGTCATAATGTTGGCTTTCTGTTTGGTAAATTGCATGAGATAGATCCACCAATAACTTCAATGGAAGCATCCCAAGGGGATGCGGTTATTTAAGAATGATACTAATAGTTATTTTTATTTCGAAACCTTGTGATTCATTTCTCCAATTATATACAAATTTAATGGCAACATTTTTCTCCATGGCAAGCTTCTTCCAGCTCAGCTAGCATGATGTCCTATCATGAGCATAATTGTTTTTTTTTTTCTTTTGCAGAAAACATTCTATCAAGAACATAAATGGAACTGAGTTATTGTCATTTATTGTAACTGGCATCTCTTATCCATAGTATTTAGGCTTTCTATGAACATTATGATATTCTTTTCAATTAGTAGATAAGGTGGACCTTTTCTTGTATCAGTATATAGCCATTTGCAGATACACAGTTTGACTGAAAAGTTTGAGATTAATCAACAATCAAATTGAGATTGTTGAAATAGAGTTTGGAAGAGAAAAATCAATAACAGATAAGTAGGAGAGGGGTGGTTGATCAACTGGACACAATTTTTTTATTATTTTCCCTATGATTCCAACAGAATATTTTTTTTGTAAAAGTTATCTTGAAAAACTAGTATCAATTTGGTGGAAAACTTGATACACCCATGGCCTCAACTCATACTTTGTCATATGAGTATGCTACTGTGGTTTACTTAAAATCTTATTTTACATAGGCTGAACCAACATCGTAGATGATGCATGATATATTCTTGTTGGAAATTTTGTAGGATGAGCATATACTAGGCCACATGGTCTGGCTATTTTTCTATTTCTGTCAGATGCATACCCTCATCCTGCTGGATGGGTTATGACCGGTCTTATATATCATTTGCAATGGGCATGATTGTATGTTTTATTGTTGAGCTGATCTCTGCAGACATTGGAGGTCTGAGTAATTGAGTGAGAAAATTTTGAGCAGCATATGAAGAAACAGTATACCAGAATATACTGAACATGTTTGATTGAACTTATTTTGTGTTAAGGTTTTACATGTGCCATGTTATGTTAGATTAGGAAATATAATCATGAGATTGAAAAGCTTTTTCAATTTAGAATATCTGCTCAAACTGATTTTGAGTACGTGTTTAAATATGATCGAAGATTATTTGAAGTGATAGTTCATTGGACCTGTTTATATTTTTCACTTGTAGTTAAAGTTTACATTTATTGAGACCCAGTCTTCATGCGGTTTTCCAATTTTATTGAATCACATGCTGTTCCATAAACTCAAAACCTTGTAATATGGAATAAGGCTGTTGATTAAGGCTGAGCAATTATGCTAAACTTCTAAAGGTGCAACTCTTCATTACTTGAAAGTCTTATTACAAAAAATAGGGTCTCCTCAGATACAAAAATAGACATCAAGAATACAAATATATGTGATTAATGTCCTTTTTTTTCATGTTGCAATGCTATCGTAATTGAGGATTTACTTTGATGTTGTTCTCAATCCTTTGAGTTAGATTTAGTCACTACTGTATGGTTTCCCAATTTCTTCTATGTATCCTATGGTAAAGAATTACCTGCTTTTTTTTTGGATCTATGCACACATGCAAAACCAATATATTTCTATCGTGATGATGCAGATTGTTCAGTTAACGAAGTTCGACTACAGGCTTTCAAACAAGTTGGAGATTGATCTTCAAAAACTGAGATGTAGAGTTAATTATCATGCCCTCAGATTTACAGATCCTATACAGGAAATGGGTGACAGGCTGATTCAGAGAATGAAGGCAAAAAGCAAGCACTTTATTGCCCTTCACCTGAGGTGAGCTTTTGATATGATCACAAGTTGGCCTAAGTTAGCAGTTCAATGTAGATTCATGGCATAGCTCTTCAAATGATTTAGCTGCTCTGAACTTAGAAACAGCGATTGCTGCACAATGATATTGGGGCCATTTCGCAGGTTATGATCCTGTTTCCATTCCCTACAACGAATATTAATTGTAAACAGTATTTAATCCATCATTTGCCTGATTCTCCTTTCATTCTCTATTTAGCCCTAGTCCTTTCTCTAGTCTTCTTAGGTTTTAGCACAACAAGATCTTCTAGAATCTGAAGATATATAGTTTGTCGAGTTTCACTTGCAAATGCTGGTACCTGAGCCATACTTGCACCTTTCCATTGATATTGTAAAAACTGATAGCTAAATGAGGCAAGTTGAATTTTTTGAGTCAACTATGTCATATTTTTTCCAGTGTAAGACTTGAAAGTTTTTTTTTTGCACTTTCTTTACCATCAACCTTTCCTTTTTCCTAACCTTGCTAGCAAACAGGGAACCTTCTGATTCTAAAATTTACTAGACCTTCAAATAAGCTTCTCCACGAATCTTTCCTCCACCTTTATGTCACTTGACTTTTCTTTTTCTTCCATTTATTCATTTCCTACTATATATGCCTCCATTTTGACAATTCTTTCAATTTTATATATTTTACTATTAATAATCAAAAGAATCATCTGCTGTCAAGAATTGCAGTTTTGAAGAAAATTATGAACCATACCCCACCTGACATTTTAGTCATTCATACAGACAATATCATGTACTCGTTCCCTTACACTTAGATGTCAATCTTTATGATATTTTTTCTGTGAAAAATTACGTGAAATTGCTCTACAAAATCTATGACAGACAGGTGATTGTATGATAAAAGTTTTTTTCTTTTTTTAAACTAAATGACAACATGCGCATGTACTAAATTACTCAATTCTGTTAGAGAAATGAGAAAATAGTGTTACAAGTTGCATTACTATTAAAATAGAGGTGTTACTTGTGGCAGAAGTTTTTTTCTTCAGATATTTATTGGTCCACTAGTATTCATATGCAATTCAGGTCCTCTAAAAATTCCATGCAGCCAAGGACTCGATATAGAATGAGATGTGATAAATGAAAATTTCTATTGTGGCAGATTTGAACCTGATATGCTTGCCTTCTCTGGGTGCTATTATGGAGGAGGAGAAAAGGAGAGGACAGAATTGGGTGTGATGCGCAAGAGGTGGAAAACCTTACATGTAAGGCAGCAGCACTCCTTTTTCAGTGGTGTTATTCAAGAATTATTACCTCTTTATCTGGATGAAACTAGTTACTTTAATAATATGTCTGCAGACAAGCAACCCAGACAAGGAACGCAGGCATGGGAAATGTCCACTAACACCTGAAGAGGTAGGCCTTATGCTGAGAGCATTGGGATTTGGCAAAGATGTTCACATCTATGTGGCATCCGGTGAGGTCTATGGGGGAGAGGAGACATTGGCACCTCTGAAGGCACTCTTTCCTAATTTTCATTCAAAAGAAACTTTAGCAAGCATGGAGGAGTTGGCACCATTTGCAGCATTTTCATCTCGCATGGCTGCCCTTGACTTCATTGTGTGTGATGGCAGTGATGTATTTGTAACAAACAACAATGGGAACATGGCTAGGATGTTGGCTGGTCGGAGGTAAGTTTCCATTTCCATTGTGCTTACATTGGATATGGAAAATGATTCCATTGACCTGATTGTATATGTTCCATAATTTGTAGGAGATATTTTGGACATAGGAGAACCATCAGACCAAATGCTAAGAAACTGTACTCTGTGTTTCTGAACCGAACCAGCATGACCTGGGAAGTGTTTGCATCAAAGGTCCGCACTTTTCAAAAGGGATTCATGGGAGAGCCCAATGAGGTTAGACCTGGTAGAGGAGAATTTCATGAAAACCCTTCAACATGTATATGTGAAAATTCCAAGGAAGAATCGGCAGCTACCTCTCACTTTCAGCGAAAGATTGGAATTGAAAATGGGAAGCCTAATTCAACTAGAAGTATGCCGACAGACAATATTTCTAGTGATGAGGTGTCAGATTGGAGGGACTTCGATTATGGAGAAAATACACCTCTAGGGAGCTTACTCAATGGAACAGACCAGGAGTATAACCTCTTCATCAGATCTGAAGTTGCAGACTTGCAAGAAATGTTTTCAGACTAAAAAAGTCAGTTGGCTGTTGAAGAGAGCATTGCATTGACCCATTCTTTTGTTGGATCTCTTTAGTGTTTTGAAAGCTTTGCCTCATCAAGCAACCAATCTCCATACAACTGCTCCATTGTTCAACATATTGCATGGTCTTTTTTCATCAGAGAAAAAGGTAAATAGAAGACAAAGCAGATGAGAATACGATAGAGAACATGAAGCTTGAAATTTCCATTTTTTCCTTTCATTGTGTGGTTTTCATGTGTCAATGCTTATATTCTTTATATTCCCATTGAATAGGACCAATCATGGAAACTTTTTCTGCATGTCGAAGTGGCATCCCACTACTAGAAATAAGTCTTCTATCTAGGCCTTTCTAGAGGACCATGAGAGGCTCATAGTTCTATTTCATTGATAGGCTGTTTAATCCTTCTTATGTTAGAAAAGTCTCTTCACCTGTTCCTAGTCCATGATAGACCAAATAATAGATCCTAATATCAAGGCTTGGTCATTACGAGTTTCTTTTTTTTTTTTTTTTGTTCTTTCTTTTTTGTCTATATTTTTTGCTAATATGATATTCTTTATGTTTTTGCTTTACAGGGAAAGGCGCCACAATGCCACTGTATATAGAAGTGTACAGTACTTCGTCCACCTGATCTCAGAATCAGAGCAACATTTTTAGATCTGCTTGGATGCTGCAGAGCTTTTCTGTACATTGCTGAAACAATTTTTCTGTTAGAAGGAAATCTGTCATTTGCTGGTGATTTTGTTTGTCTGGATTTGCTTTTTCTTTCATACGTATTTGTCTGTAAATTTGATGTAGTGTTGCAGTGAGGTTGGATTATTTGCGGTTGTTTAGAAACGTTTGAAGAACATTAATCAAGTATTTATAAATTTTGGCAATTATGGATCTCTATTTGTGTTGCTAAAATTGTGTTATTCTTAATTGGCATCTTGTTATGTCCCTCTGCGCATGTGCTGCCTGTCGTATGATTCATTTATTCAAAAATGAGCTGTCATGTCTCCAGCATGGTAAAACACATGCATAATGTGTTTAGGAATGACAATTGGATTGGATCAAATCAAATATGGATCGAATTGACATAGATCGGATTAAAAATTGATCAATCCGAATCCGATCTATTTATTAAATAAGTCAAAAAATCAGATATAAATTTGATTTATTTATCAAACAGATGATCCAAGTCGATCCAACCCACTTAATTTATTTATTAAACCGGTCAAGTTAAGTTAACCAGATTAAACAAGTTAAATAGGCTTCTAATGGGTTAAATAGATTGAATATATCGAATTAAATGGATCAGAAATAAGTTAAACAAGTTTTAAACGAATTAAAAATATTAAACAGATTAAATAGATTAAATAAATTATCTGATTCAATTCGATCTGAATATTAAATAGATTAAATGAGTCAATCTGTTTATAATCTGAATCTATTTAACTTAAATCCGAACCTATTTACGGTAGATTGAATACAAATTAGATTGATGAGTTGGATCATATTTTTTCGGCCTTAATCATATTTTCATCGCCGCCAACATATGCTTGCGACCGTTGAATCAGGAATATTTATGGTATTGCTGGAACCGAAAAAAATTATGTACCTGTTTACTGATTTACCTTGGTAAATCTATGTCGACAGGTACAATCTCAGATATGTTGATGTAGTCAAGTAGAAATTTGCTGTTCTACAAGGAGTGTCCATCGGGAAATGCTTTCTAGACATAGATTCTACATGGGTGTATCTGTAATGATGCGAGATGTCTGCTGTCAACTCTAGGCCAAGAAACCTTTCCTATAACTCTTGTCAAGCTGCTGGAAACCAATATGCTTCTGGAAAATCTGTGAATTGACCCCTTAACAAGAACGGGGACACCAAGAAGTAATAATTTACTTGAAACAGAGAATAGCAAGACTTGTTACAAGCAATCTAGTAATGAAACTACCATTGATTAAAATGATGACCTCTTCGTTTTATTTTCTAAATTTTTTTATATATTATGATTAAGTGTGAGATAAAAGGATTCTTTTCTGATGTGAAAAATGATAACTGTTGTATCAGATTTCTGATTTGATCGTCAGAAGATCTTCATCGGAGCCAACTCCAGTCGAGACTCATTTTGCAGAAATGCCGCTCCAGTGATCCCCGGTTTAATCCAATCATATCCGTACGTGATCAAAAATTTTTGAAAAATTTTTGATCATGTACGGACACGACTGAAATATTTCCAACTACATACATGACTGAAATAAATCGAAGACCATCAGAACGGCGTTCTTGCAAAATAAGTTCTGATCGAAATTGACTCCGATGAGAATCTTTCGACAATTCAGTCAGAAAATCAAATCTAAAGGCTACGGAATGTTCAATTAGCAGAAATTGCCAATGTTGATGGCCAAAATATGAAGTTGTTCAGTACAAAGTCTCTATCCGAAACCATATCCCCACAAATGACTCCACATTGTCTTGCTAGCTAATCCACAGCCATATCACAATCCCTGAATCAAGTGAACTATAACATCTTCAAAATCTAAACTATTCTTTTAAGTCACTGTCCAGCGTGCTGCACCATGGATGGTGTCAAATTGCCACATTCAAACATAAGAATTTTCCCATTTTTCAAAGAATGTAACCCGGCTCTGGTCCCATGATTGCTTACTACGTTTTATTCATTTTGCTTCACCGTAAAATTAGAATGCAGATTTGAACCGTCAACCATATGGAAGATTAAAACCTACTCAATCATTAAGAAACAATTTAAAATTATTTTATTATCATGATTCATCATGCTTATAAAAAATATTTCAAGTTGCATGCAAAGAATACTTCAAGCAAGTTGTATACATTTCAATAATCAATTTCCTTATTGTTTTAAGAGAAAGTAGATAAATATAATTTATTTAGAGTATTTTCAAAACTTTCCTATCTTAATAATTAAATAATCAATAAATTTTACATATTTTAATATATATTTTTTTATTAAAAAATTAAATGATTAATAATAATTTTACATTTATATTGTAGTAAAAAATTATATATATATATATATATATATATATATATATATATATATATATATATATATATATATATATATATATATATATATATATATATATATCTGCTAATTTGGATAAAATCGATCGAATTTGGACTTAGATTTGATAAGATGAAAAGTAGATAATATATATAGCGGCTAACTTGGATAAGCTCGGTCAGATTTGAATTTAGATTTGACAAGATCAAAAATAGATAATGAAAGTTCTATATCGAAAATCTAAATCATTGAATATAATCTACTATCTCAAAATTATTTACACAAAAAAATCATATAATTTAAAGACTCTAATTAACGCATCAAATGATCAAAAAATATATATAATTTAATTTTATTTAAACAATCTAATTTTTAATTACTTAATATATAAATTAGGAGTCACTAATGGTCTCCAAATCAAATAATTATATATATATATATATAATTTTAAAATAGTAAACCACATCCAACAATTTACTCATTAATATAGAACCTTCATTATAGAATTTTAACATAAATGAATCTAATTCCAAATATGATCGATTTATTCTAATCAGACTCTCTCTCTCTCTCTCTCTCTCTTACTCATCACTATAAAATGTCCATTATAGAGTTTTAACATAAATGAATCTAATTCCAGATATGATCGGTTTATTCTAGTTTGACTCTCTCTCTCTCTAGAGAGAGAGAGAGAGAGAGAGAGAGGTCTCACCGATTGGATGATGAGGAGAGGGAGTTTACTTTTGCTCTTACTTGCCACCACTTTCCGTTTCCTCATCCTATTACTCATTTTATTTTATTTTATTTTATGGAATAGAAATATGAAGCAACTGAGAATGGGACGTAACCCAAGTTGAGTTGTGACCCATAATCTAATTTATTTTGCAAGACCATCTTTGGTAGACCTAACATAACATGGTCAACTTAATCAGTCCTTCAAACAAATAACGTTCGGGGAAAAAACCACTCAGAGATTCTAACGCATGTCATGATTTACAACAATCTAAGCTGCCCTGACCCGAGCAGAACTCGACCCTCATGACATGCATCAGATCACTGGGCGTGCTGGATTAATGTTAGGCGTCAGTCCCATGTCTGATGTAATACTCTTCAGAAAAAATGCTCTCTCCATGGGATAATACACCAAACAGGATCACACTCAACCACACCATGTTAGCTCTTAAGATCTAGCAAGAAAAAATCAATGGAAATCTCCAACAGTTACATAGAATAAGAATGATGAAACGCCACCAAAGAAAATGTCAACGAATAAACGAACCGATGAACAGAAGAATGAGTTTTGGTGTATTTTTTCTACAAGAAAGGTCTTTGAGCACAAAATTGGAGTCCAATAAAAAAATAGGACTACCTACAACAAACTCTTCACTTTTGAGGGGTGGAGGGTGTATCTGGTGGATCGTCTGTTCCGGGCGGCAATGAACCAAAATCAAGACCACTGTACCCACCTGGTGGCTTTTCTTGAGGTTGTATAGATAACAACTGTGTCGAGTCGCCAACAACATCCGCCCATCCATAATGAGGCTCAGCCCTTCCAGAGTAAAGTATTATTACATCAGTTTCATAAAACAAATGAAACCTACCATGTGCAAAGCACAAGATCATGAGCTAAATTTTAATAAAAACATCTGATGTCACATAGCATGATTAAAGTTACCGCAATATATAAAGAGTCATCTTACTCATAATAGGTTTCTTCATCGACAACAATATCCCAGCTTTCTCCTGTTGTGCTGTTACCATATTTATGTACTTTCCTGTAACACAAAAGTTTTTTTTGAGGAAACTCTAACATAAAAAGCTGCAGGTGTCAAGACATCATCTTTGTTTGGATAACTCATTCAAGAATCAACCTATTCTAACAGAGAAAATGGGAACCATGAGACGAAATATCTAAATATATCTGTTGGAAAATATGCAAATGCTACAAGCAAAACAGATATATCACACACAATTTGCCCAACTGATATGGAAGTCTTGGCACAAAATATTTGCACATTGTGCCACATCAGGTACTGGCTGTCAGAGATAGATCCAATGGCTGAGTTACATGATAGATATCGGCAAGTTTTTCATGTGAAATTATTAAGTGTCACTACTCATATTCATTTGACATTCGGTATATCAGGAATAAGTATTTTACTGTCACTCAGCTGGCAGCTAAAATTTGAAGACCTGTAGAGACTTCAGGTTCACCTTGCTAATTTCAGACAAAGTTTGCCCCAACTTCTTCAAGCTTATTAAACTCTCAGAAGTAGGTTACCATGCAAACCTCCTCTTCAAGTTAATCTTCATATTAATGGACAACACATTGATTTTGATTGGTGTCATGCATAATAATAGAAAAATCTTGTTGAAACATATATAATTAGAGATACACACTATCAAGAGAACGATGGAAAACTGCCATACATAAAAATTTCTATAACATCAGCTCCGGTGACATTTAATCATCATTCATGCTCTATTATAAGCTGTTTTCACCAAGGAGACATTTACAGATTTTAATGAGTTTTGATGGTTTTATAAAGCAATACCATAAAGTTGTCAGATAAGCTAATGGTATTGTATGTTTTTTCATTCTTTAATGTTCTCTCTTTATTATTATGGGGCAAAATTTATGGAGCCAACTCCAAACAAACTGGGATGAGGCTTGAATATTTCAATCTTCTCCGACGAAAATAGGTTCCTGCAGTGAGCAACTAGAAAGCAAGAAATATATTTAGCTTTACAACATCCATATATATATATTAAACTTTAAACAATCACTGCCAGAACAAATTTGATAATCACTTACGTGAAATCAAATCATAAGACTAAGCATGATGCAGTTCCGTTTGTTGACATTAATCAGTAAATCATTATAAGTTATGAATGCACAGTTCCGTCTATTAAAGCGGAGGTTCATTAAAAGCCTAAATCAAGTTATCTCCTGGCAGAATTGGATTTTGATGGTAGCTTAGCAAAGATATAAAGAGGTTCTCAAAATATATTAGCCACCATAAATGTTGCAAAACATAAACAAAAGTAACATAATAACGTATCTTGGGCATATACCCATTTCCAAAGTGTTCTTCGCCCCAAGTTCTTGACCAACCTTGAAAAATAAGGAACAAAAAAAAATAAGTTCAAGAGGCATGGTTAGAAGATCAAGATACTGATCATACAAATGAAGTAAACAAAATAAAAGCTATTCAGTGGGTGGAAACAATTTGAATGTAAGTTCTTAATAGGCACCACAACAGGACCACAATATTCTGGTTTCAACTACTTTATAATGGCATTAGAACAGAAAAAAAAAAGGTTCAAGATGAATGGTTAGAAGATCAAGATACCGATCATACAAATGAAACAAACAAAATGAGAACCACTCAATGGGTGGAAACAATTTGAAATGTAAGTTCTTAACAGGCACCACAACAGGACCACAGTATTCTGGTTTCAACTTTTTTGTAACAGCATTATATATTCATATCTAATAATAGAACTTCACGATTGATTGTGTAATATGTTGCATAATCACCTTTTTGAAGAGCAAGCATACTTGCAAGATAAAAAAGTGCAATCCTTTATATTGCGGGCTAATATGTCCATCAGGCATGTGGAAGATGTCCATTCAACTCTTGAATTACAGTAATTAAGAGATAGTAGATGGATTCTCATATTTAGTTGACTCTCTTGAGTTGGTTTAGCTAGGTTTTTCTGTTGTAAAAGAGGGGTGAACAGGGGTAAAAGTGTTCCAGTCTCATGCTCATGGGTATGTTGCCTGTATCATATGTGTGTTTCTCAAACACAGAGGGTCGACTGACAATGAAGGGGGGGGGAAGTGATTCTTCTTAACAATATTAGGAAATACCAATGTTTCATTCTCCCATCATGTATGCTAATGTTTCATTCCTCCACCATGGAATCAGGCATCTTGGTCAATAATGTACATCTTATGTCCTCTACCTTGTTTAGTTGTACTCAGTTGCCAAACTATTACTGAAATATGTCTTCACTTCATCTACCACTGGAAGAATCCAAGGGATGGATTAGAGTTCTGAATTTATGACAGACATTTGTAGTTTGAGAGCCATAAGCATCCCAGAAGGCATATTAGAGCTTAGACTTTAGGAGAACCAGTTTTGATATGGAAGTGTTGGGAGCCTCCAATCAGTTGGATGAAGATAGTCCAAAGACATTCAACATTGGCTGTGGGCAGAACTGTGAAGGACATCTCATGCAACAAGAACTACTACACACCACTGCAATAAAAACCCATGATTTTCAAAAACGATTGATAATAACAAAAACAGGATGGAATGAAAATAATCAACACAGGAAAGCCTTCTTTCATGAACAATGCAAGGTACAATGTCATGATGAATTTTTAGTCCTTGGGTCGGAGTTCTACAAGAAGAAAAGTAAACAAATAAATTATCTTTGCACATAATGGAAGGCCAATATGTGTTGGAACTCTTTAGAAGTTCAACAAGATTTGGTATTAATTTCAAAATATTTGACTTCAAGGCAAAGAAAGACTGGTATATTGCTTTCTCCCTTGCTTCCTCCATATGAGCATATGCAATTAGTTTCATTTATAGGAAAAGATGGTGAAGGTTACGGCATGATGTCTTCCAAATGAGATAAGGAAAAAATAAAATTGATAAATGAAGTTCAGTTATGATCAATGTTTTGTGACCCAGAATGGGTTAGGCAAGTCGACTTGCCTAACCCATCACCTGAAAATGCTGGCTGGTTGGGTCACATAGTAAACTGGAATTCCCATAGAATTAAGTGACCATGTCGGTCCAATAGTTGACTTACTTTGACCTAAACGAGTCAAACCAATATCTAGCCATCTGGGCCATCCAAATAAAAAAAGAAAGTGGAAAGGCACGATCCCTCTCTCCCCCTCTCCCTCTCTCTCTCTCTCCATTTCATTCCCTAAAAGGCTAAAACTCTCCTCTCTCTGCCTTGTCATTCTCCTTCCTCACTGTTTGCCTGCTGTCCCATGAAACTGTGGAAGCATCCGAAGGTAGCGGGATCCAATGAAAACAGAGACTACAAGTGAGAATCAAGGCAAGGAGATCAAGAGCAAGCCATGGAGTTCCAATATGATGGAGGAGGACATCCAGTGAGGGGCGATGGGAATCCAGTGAAAAGTGGAGTTCTGATAAAATTTGACACGAGGAAGCAGAGATCTGACTAGTAGTAGTAGAATTCGACATGAGGTGGGGATCTGGTGAGAAAACAGAGGCAGCACAGCCAACCTTGAAAGAAGGCACTAAGATAATGTCTTTGGAGGTTGAGAAACCAACAGGGGGTTGGTTCACACCCCGTATATGTACATAGATTTGTAAGAGGGCGAGTTGGACGGTCGACCAACAGGTGACACAGTCACTATGGTGGCTTGGTCTAGATTATCAGGTTCCAAACAGTTGTTGTGATATAAATGGAAGAGAATTTTGAACTCAAAGATCTAGGAAGAAATGATCAAGATCAAGATACAAGATTGAATAAAAAGAAGAGCTATTAATGTTATAACACTATATGGTACACCATAGTAGGCAAAGTATCTACTATATAGACCTGCAAACATTAGGGTTTCTTGAATATGATAATCATGATAAGTGACAACAGTGACAATTTAGATGCTTCCTTAGTTTCTTTACATATCAGCTCTAGTATACGGGCACTTAAATTTTTATCGGTTGTTATTGTATTTATTCAGTAAAAGATTAAATTGATTCCTATAAAGAAAAGAAAGAATATATCATTTGGTTGGGTGCCACTTCAAGCTATGGGATTACTGTTATAGCGGTAGTAATAAGCAAGATTTCGATACATGGTATACATTCTAAATGGGGTTGAACGTGTTCCACAATGTAAAATAATCATATATCACTCAGTTCACTTGATTCCACAAGTAGCAGTTATACAAAGTGGTGCGGCTGTGAAAGCAATATGAGGAAAGTCCAGATGAAAATAAAGGAGAGAAACATATAACAACTGATCAGAAATACAAATTAAGACTGATAATGCTATTTGGGATAATCAAATTGTAGAAATGCAGTCTTCCAAGGCCACATGCTGAGAGGGAAAGGGACTAGAATCTATTTGTTGAAGGTAGGGCTGTTAATGGACCGAGCTTAATCTAGCCCACCTCAAGCCTGGGCTTGTCTTGTCACTTTGATAATTAGCCGAGGCCCAACACACACCCACATAATGTGATAAAAAAGGGCCTAGTTGTGGCACAGCTTAAAGGCAAAAACATCAGCCTCCAAACTGCATTCAACCAATGGACCATGGACCCAACACCTAAACTCTCACCATATTAAGAAAATGGGTAAATATTATCAAACTCACCTCCATCTCTTGCCCGACATAGGCTCCCCTACACAGCTTGCAGCCACTATGGCCTCCCCTCTGGTAATTGTCGTTTGTACTTGCTACTCACTGCTCATCCTCTCCACCAATGACTGCTTCCTTTCCTCCCATCCACTGCTCATCAACCTTTGGGGCCACCAATGTGGAAGACCATGGAGATGGAGGCTAGTTTTAGTGGTATTGAAATTCACTTTGGACAAATCGGGGGACACTGAGGTGCTAAAGGCCATTGCCTCCAAGTGGACTACAACGACATTGACCAACTTCACAATGGCACCGGCACCAGAGCCGCCACCACCAGAGAGGCGAAGGTGGCCATTAGTGAGGGTGCAATGGCAGCAAGACAGCTAGGATTTGAATATTGAGAAAGAAAAGAGAGGGGGGTGCATATGTATGAGAGAAAAGAGGAAGCAAGGTTAAGCAAAGGAATTATGGGTTACAAGTTGGTTTCAGACTTGCCCAGATGAAGCTCAAGGGCTCTCTGTAGGCCCCAAATTAAAAGCCCAGGTCCAGACCATAGGCCATGACACTCAGCCTAGCTTAGCCCCAGGTCAGCTCGGACCATTGGGTTTGCGTTGGCCTAAGCTTATTATTATTGGCCATAGTTGAAGGAGGCTTCAATAGAAGCTGGGCAAAAGTAAGGACAAGGAAACTAACAATTCACACTTATGCTTCAAAGAACATATTAAGAGGATAATTTATACAGAAGTGATGCAAAACCAATTACGGATGGCCTGTAATATGAAATGACCTAAGTAAAGGATTAAAATCCCATTAACTAGATAACTTATCAACTCCTACCTATACCACAATACTACAGCATCATTGTTCACACTATAGTGATAAGCAAAGTGAACAATCCTGTAACTTATTAATTAGATCCCTTTGGTCCTTTTAAAGGACTTGAAGATCTCACAAAACAGCCTGGATTGGCTATTATTGATCTCTCCAAACAAATTAAGGAAAACTCTAATGACTTCAAAGTAAGAACCAAAACTATCAAATTTTGGATCATTAAATGCAATAGAAATTGCAAAACACTCCTGCAACAAGAAGCTTAATGCCATGGGGGGTTAGAAGGTTTTGGGTTATGAAAAGATTTCAAAGCTTATTATTGTAGGAACAATGGATTTAAGGATTTTAAAGAACTGATTAAAGCAATCAAAAAATGGGACCAACAAATTTGATTTGAGAGGACTTGGAGGACAAACTATCAATGGGATGGGCTTGGTTAAGTAGCGAAGAAGAACCAGGATACTGCATAGAAGTTTGATGAGATCAAAATACTTGAGTCTTATCTTAGTAAAATCAGTGAACAAAAAGAAGCAAAGACTATTACAGATTAGAGGTAATCTCAGGAAACATGATAGGAATTATGCTTGATCACTTTCACACCACCACAAGCCATTTTGACACACTTTGGATCAATAAAATCTCTCTTTAATAAATGCACATAATGACAAGTGTTTATTTAAATAACTCATTTATGAATTATAGGTGATGTAACCAGCATTTGGTATAGAATTTACATTATTGGATAATCATAGAGCCCTTCTCAAAAGGAGACTTGGTGCTCCTACTATGAAAATAAAAGAGACAGACCCTTGCTTTGCAAATATATAGAAGTTATTCACCTATTTCTTAAGATGGGGTCCTAATAGGGACTGTCAAAAAGGAAGAGAGACAATCAAAAAAAGGCTGGCTTCTAGCTTGGTATGTTTGTTCGTCCAATCTATGTTTATTCTTCTGTATTTTCTCCTTATAAAGGCCTGAATAAGAAATATGGAAAATCATCCTTGACTAGAAATCCTAACAAAAAAAATTTCAATTAGAACAGAATGGTATATAGATGTCTGGGTGACATAAACAAGAAAATGAGAAAGGATGAAGATTGAAAAAACCACAAAAACACTGTTAATCACCCAAACTGCAATAAGAGGGGTTTGTGGGTGGTAATAAGTTCTAAAGCCATGAAAAACCAAATATTACATGATTATGAAATGTGAATGTTGCAAGTTAACTCAAACCTTCTTCTATCAAACTGGTATTGACGATGTGGCAAGTTGAAGTCAAGAAGGGCCCAAGGACAATTAGTATATCTGGGCAACCATTGTCAACCTAATGCAAACCCTCTAAGAATGGCATCAAATTTCTACCTTAAGTCTGTCTGGGCAACAGAGGGGAACTGCCATGAAACTTAAAAGGCTAGTTATTAGACATGGTTACTTCAATGATTGTAGTTTGAGCTCAAGCAATCAAGGAGCATCACTTTGAAACCTCCCTGACTTGGAAAGAGTTTAGATGGAAGATGAAAAATTAAAGAGGAAAAAGGGGAAGATAAGGTAGGGTTTTGGGTGTACCATATGTTTATGTATTTAGTCTGGGAGGCTCTCTCTCTTAAAGTATGTACATGACAATCTGTAGTTCCACATTTAGATTGACACATTTTCATGTTTGAAAAAGTGTCTAGTGTTCAGATTGAGAGGTTATTAATTAGTCAATTGTTACTTTCCAATTCCAATTGTTTAATGATAAAAAGAAATGGTTCTCAAATAAATAGAAGCCATTTCCAAGCACTACAAGGATTCAAGGAAATGTCATAAAGTATCTGAGTAACTATGAATTTTGGAGATACAAAGATCTATGATGCTCATTAAAACATGATTTTACTCATTGAATGTCAAAGAGTTGCGTTCACAGCATAACACTGCATGGTTGAATATGAAGCACAAGGGTTTATATGACCAAATAATAATAAAGGACCAAACATACGTTCACCGGTAGGAGATACATGCCATGTCTCCCCTTGTCGTGACCCTATTCCAGCAAAAAACCTCTCCTCCCATTTGTCTCCCCATTTGGTACCTAACTCAGTTTCTGCCCATTTATCGGTCCTGTGAAAAAAAGAGAAATACTAAGCCGCAGATCTGGAAATAAAATTTAGATCTGTAGAACATCTAGGAAGATGATCTCCTAACACATAATTTATCAAGTCCAAATATCTTGTCAGAAATACAAAAGATAATACTATTTATCCAACAAAAAGATTTTTATTATTAAGGTCACAAAAATGGAACTTTCCAGTTTACAGGCACAATATACAATCTGTGAATTATTTGAATTTCTCTTAATTAGCTCATATTTCACTATAAGTTAAAACCCAAAATCTGAACCATGTGCTTCCATCATATTATTTTTTACTCTCTTCTATCCACTCGTGTACCATATGGTTGAGGACACTTCCATATAACTCCCCCCTGCGTGACAAGCCATTTTCATATATTTGAAATGCTCTCCAAAAACCTAACTGGATGCAATTTCTTTTTTTCAAGGGTAAAGGAGGGCCATTTATTAAAATAATAAATGGAATTACATGGTTACCATTTATTAAGTCCCCTAAGAATGAATACAATTTTAAAGACAAAGCGGTCTCAAATCTCAATCTATTGAATGTATATACTTGAATATGAAAAGGAAAAATTAGTTTGATCTGGAATGGAATATTTAAAATATATAAATTATGGCCATTTATAGAACTATTGATACTTCATGATCACAGAACAGGTTTCAAGTTTCAACACTAAAGCATTGCCACAAAGAATTTTTATCCAATATGCAGGAGGTAGAAAAATGAGCAAACCATTTAGCTACAAAGCCTCTTCCATCATAATATTCTCCCCACTTTTCCCACCAGGACTGCTCATCCAGTCTTCCATACTTATAGGCTTTTTTCTCTGTTGAACCTTTTGCATCATATTTTTCCCACCTAGAAGCAAAGTAAAATACTTGGACTTTACAACCATTCAGTGACAAACTGAATCTGAAGATGCATGTTATAATCACACACTTGAGATAGTTCTTACCAGTTCTCATACCATCCAGCATTTTCTGTGCCTGATTTTGCTTGCTTCTGTGCACTCCTCTCTATTCTTGCAAGGTTACTGCAATCAGGATGACAGCATGATTATAGCTCAGTATGAACAGGCAATAGCACTTCACTGGAATTAACTTGAGAACCTAGCAAAAAGCATCTAGCATTTCATGTGCTTACATATCATGGTAAAATCGAAGTCTCATAATACATGGCAAAGAAAATATTCCTCCAAAAAAATTTTGGTATCAAAATCAAAAATTATTTGTAAAGGCCTGCAAGATTGAGTTAAAGCATAACCCCTTTTTCTTCCAAAAATTGAGTAGCAAGGTGCAATTCACAACTAGTCTTCAGCAATTTGCATGACATAAGATCATTCTAACACAGCTTAAGAATAAGAATGCCTCAGGCAAGGTTTTAAATCCCATAGGACAGGATTGTTCCAATTTTTTCATGGAATGAGATGCACTGTCGTCCTACCCCATCCCAACATTTGGGACAAAGGATGTCCCAAGATGTCCCGAACAGGACACTAGGATATTGGTGGAACGGCCTTGTCTCAACATACGGGATGGTACCCCATCCCAGTGTCTTGAAGGATGTTCCGCCAAGACTTGAATCATTGGCCTCTGGATCAAGTGCAATCGATCGAAGTATGAAAGGTTATGAAGAATTTGAGATGATGTTTTCTTTGGTTGCTGTCTTTCTAGTTCAAAGTGGGAATTGACTGAAACATGAAATGCATAAAATGCACATTCTAATACAAATTAATGATTATAAAATAATATATTAGAATTACAAAAATAATTATTAAATAAAGTTTAAGATGTAAACTAAGCTATGGGAGAGGTGGTGGAATTAAAACTAAATTAGCCATAATTCTCAAAAGTCCAGCCTAATTCTACATTGAAAAGATTAATCATCAATATCATCTTATGGATGCAACTTTAGTAGAATTTGGAAATAAGAAACAAAATTTCTTTGTTTATACATCACAGGAATTTGTATTTTAAGAAATCAGACAGGAATTCTTAAGATAATTAGTGGCACAAGCTGCTGATAAACTTTGACATGATTTTTGTACTGTTTTAAAATCTCAAGAAATCGGACCCGAAATAATTATTGAGGAAAAGAGAAACCTTCCTCAACCTTTATGTGGGAATTACCAAGAAAAACCCATCTTATAGAGGCATCATCACTTGCCACTGAAATATAGAACCTTCTGGGAGCAGCCAGATTCTGAATGAACACAATGTTCAAATGCTGAACTTATTCTGCACTAGCAAACAAGTCTAGCAAAGTTAGACTTCAGTAGCTTACTCATTCCTTGCATCTCGGTCGGACGGAGATTGGCCCTCAAATGCAAAGGCAGAAAGGAGCTTGACTACAAGACCCACCCATCGAGCAAAGACGAAAGTTGGCCTTAGCGATCCGACAGTGCCGAGTGGAAGGACCATCACTCAATGGATCGAAGTGACTCTAGGGATAACAAGCTGATCTTCCCCAAGAGTTCACCTCCGGCAATCATAGCCTGGTTTAGTTGATCTGGTCTTTTGAAATGCACCCACTGTTATTCCGCAAAATCAAAGGCAAAGGCCGTATTCTCAAAGCCTGTACCCGTACCGAAGAGACCAGAACTTGAGAAGGCATTACCTGTGCTAGAAGGCTTCACAGTCCTCCTTACTAGAAGCCCAGATCTGTTTTGTGCTCGGATTGATGCCATCTCAGATGTCCATTCAAGTAGATTGTCTGCCCTATTTTCTCTTAGATAAGGGGCCTAGCGTGATGCCAATCCAATGAAGACAAGCCCAATAATGCAGCTAAGTGCCTACGGTATTACATACCCTAGTTTGATAGCGGAGTTAAGTGAAGAAGTAACTAGCCAGTGAATCTTGCACTTGAGCTTGAACCTAGAACACTGGAACAAACCAGGAAGAGCAGTGGAAAGACTTTTTCGAGCCCCCCTATCCCTGCATAAGCAACTCTTATGGCCAATTCACCACTTCACTTACTTCATACCAGCTTGAACAAGGAAAATAGCACTAGAAAAGCAAATAAATAGAGTACGAGACAGAACAAAATAGGTTACGAGTGCGGAATAGCGAAGGGGCTTTGAGGCTTTGCTGACGAAGCGAAAACCTTTCGAAGGATTTCTCATGGCCCTCCGAATGAATCATTTTTTTGCTATACGAGCATAAACAATAACCATTTAGAATACCTGCTTGCTAGTCGAGCATAAACAATAATCATTTTTCTCTCAGTGTGTATAACGCTTTAATGCTCTTCAAGGATATATGGGAATCCCTCATCAAGGCTTTATAGAATCTTGAATTGTACGAGGCTCATGCTATGGAGATCCACATTGTGGGACGAGCCACTTATGAAGTGGATACCATTTCCTTTGAAGAAGATGATTTCTTACTGGATTCCAATGAGCACAACCGCCTTTTGTACCTTGAAGGAATCCTTAACAGGAAGTCTGTAAAGCGTATTCTAGTCGATCTAGGTTCAGCGGTGATTTTTTGTTTCCCAAGCTGCTATATAGTGGTTCTCTTAAGGCTTTCATCAAACCATCAACAATCTTTCCTAGAGTGAGGGCACCAAAGGGCCTCCACCCATCAAAAGTTCATATTGTTCCCCATAATCCTGTTATCTTGTAGGGTGATCATGCCATATGGGAAGGAAGTGCCAAAAAAGGAAAAACAACAGAAGGGGAGATAATAACATAGAGAAAAATATTTTTTTTTATTATTAAAATTGTTTCTATTTGACAATGTTATTGGGTATTTATTAGCCTTACATAAATTGTTAACCCTTTACTCAGTTTAAGATTTTGGTCGACTTCAAGGGCCGTTGAAGCATCCTGAATTGAGCGATTCGGTGTGTACTGAATCAGATCTGTTGGTTATCAGAACATAGTATGGCCAGTCAATCTGCTTCTAGAACTGAACTGATATTTTTACAAAAACCCCTCCCGAAGTCCCGATCCTTTCCCTCTCCTTGATTTTTCTATCCCCCTCTCTCGGTTCTCCTCTCTCGATTTTCCTTCCCCCTCCCCTCTCGCCTGATGCTCCAGGAAGATGATGGCTCAATGATAACAACGGCGTCTAGGATTAGGATTCCACAATGATGATGACTCCATGGCTACGGTTAGGGTTCTATCATCGCCACCAATGAGGTATGCCTCTCTCCCCTCTCTCTCACTCTCTCTCACCCCCTCTCCTTCTCCTTCTCTCTCTCCCTCTCCCTCTCCCTCTCCCTCCCATTAGTTTTAGTACATCTTGGTTTGATACAGTACACACCGGTACCATACTAAACCAATCGTTTGTTGATACAAGCCTTGACACTGGCTTGGCAAACCTTGCTTGACTCAACTATCCCTCCAAGTGCTTGATCCAGACCACACGAGGGGGGGTTGTTAGCCCAATTTTTGGCCCTTTCCTTGTTATCTTAAGCTTTTGGGTTTAACTGGCTAGTAATAGTATTGGATCAGGATAACTACATGGTGGCAAAACTGGATTCATCTGTACTCAACTAACTCATGTTCTGTTGTACCAAAAAAAGAAACAAAAAATCATGTTCTGTAGCTTCCTCATATAGAGGACCAAAAGACTACAATACAAGCTTGTATAATTTACCCTCTCCATATAAAGGACCAAAGACTACAAGCTATACTAGCTTGTATAACTAATATCTAGACATGTGGATTAAGGTGAAGTTTCAGCCTCAAAGCTGAGGTATCAGCCTCAAACTAGAAAGCATAAGCTTCACAGATATCCTTACTAGTCAAAAATCTAGAAAGATAAATCATGTGAAAGAAATCCAATTAAAGGATGTGAATGTGGATTATAGGTGCAGACTTGGTTATTATATTGAATTTGGTAAGGATAATATTTAAGTGGCCCAAAAATCTTGAATCCTAAAATATTGCTAACATATGGCATCATACTGGGATTTTGCATTTCAATCGACATGCATACTATCTTTGAAGTGAACTACACTATATGATTGAAATATGCAAAACTTACCATAAGCTGCAATAATTAGATTGCCTAATAATGTTTGATAATTACACAAGCATAATTATAATTGCACTTAACTAATAATTTTGGCAGTTATACAAACATGAAACCATGGAGTTACTCATGAGTGTACCAGAACTTACCAGCCTTTATGTATCATACTAACCGGGAAAAGCACCAGCTACCCCACAGAACCAGTTCCTAGGTGAACCAGCAAGAAAGAGCCCAAATTGGTCTCATGCTGCTCAGAACCAAACTTGAAGTCATTTTCACTTTTTCCATTACTACTCATTTCAAGTTGGGAGAGGGGATATTGGAATAGCAGGGATTTGCAAGATTGAGCCACAAGTGATAAGAAATTGATGAGGATTGGGGCCAAATCACTCATTTATAGTCAGGCACTGCTCCTGCCAATGAATCTCTTTTTGTCTTTTGTATAGCTGGATACCAAAATCATTTAATTTTGAAATTCATGAATATGGACAACTTGTTAGGTTCATTTCTTCTTGTAAGAACACCATACCCACGGCCAAAAGCATGAACCTTGGATTAATTCCAATGGGTTTTTGGGATTTGTATTGTACATAAAACCTTTCCATAGCTTGAATATGCCAATTACCCAAAAAAATCTGCTAATAACCCAGAGATGATGTCTATTTGGGTTGGATTTTAGATATGTTGTCAAGTAGAGGTCAATCCATAGCCCTATCAATCTTTTTTTTCCATTGAGGCTATATCTTTTAAAATATTTAGGTTCGTGCCAAAATTAGCACAAATTAAAATCGTAACCACAATGCATCCATTAGGGTTGTCTATTTATATATAGATTCCATGGGGCCAATCTACAAAACCCCAATAAAAACTTGAATATTTAACATATACTTATTTTAAAAAATTCTGCATTCAACATTAATTAAAAATTTAACACAGTTTTCTTAAAAAAGGTGGGAGCATCATTAGATAATTAGACACAATTTTCTAAATTAGATATCATATATTTCACAAAAAATTCTTGATTTATATGCACAATCTACCAAAATTACATGTTAATAGATCATTTCAATAGACATATTTGAATTTGTATGCATGTGTTCTGAGTTAAAAATATGTTGCTGGTTAAAACTTTTTTACTTTATTTTGCATTGAAGCTTTCTAATGAATATTCCTACAGAATTTGTAATTTATTGCCAAATCAAAAATATAAAACATCAATATTGCAAATACATATGGAGCTCCAGCAAGGTAGTATATTTGGCCCCAGTGGAGATTGAACTATTGACAATATATGTGTGGAGGTCTAGCTAAATGATTTATTTGGTCTTATTCGAATTATTGGTGCAGATATATATAAACCTCAGCCAAGTGGTACAAGTTAACCTCAAGGATATGAGCAGCCTCATCTGAATTATTGGTGAGGATTTAAGTCACCTTTTTCTGCTTTACCAAAGTGACTATAACTGGCCTCAAGGATGTAAGTGAACTTTTATAAGAAAATGTAATTTTATATGAATGACTTGAATTCTTTTCAAATATTATTTGCTCTGCTCATTTCACATCACACTCCTAGTTTATAATTGTCACTTCATTAACTGACACTTAGTTTTTCAAACTTTCTAATTGTTATCAGAGAATGTATTTCTGTATTTTTCGTACTGTGCACACAGAGAAGAACAAATATTAGTTTATCAAAGCAATGCTGTTAGAGATTCTACCTCCATTCATCTTGGTACAGAACTTCTTGCCATGTTTCCCACCATGAATCTCCTTCAGCATTTTTTCCAGATTTCTCAGCACCTAGGATAAAGATATAGATGAAAAGAGACATGTTTGACAATGTCCTAAAAGAAGTCAGAAGCAAAATTTATTGAGCAAATTTGATGGACGTACATCAACTAAAATCAAGCATATTTTGGTTTGATCTAATGAATTCATTGGCAGAAGTTACTAAACTCTAAGTAAATACGTACCTAACTCCTTGTACCCGGTCCAATCACTTTTCTCCCACCACTGTCAAGCAGATCAAGAAAGACAAGTGAATGCATTCCCCTGAGTTAGTGATCATGTTTCATTTCAGTCATATAATGGTTCATAGATATAATCCTTTAAAACAAAGGAACAAATTCTGATGAACCTAATTAAAGCCTTTGCTCTTTCTCATTGTAGATGTTTGGATGCGAATAAGTATGGAAGCTGATCTAAAGTTGACTAGTTTACTTCCAGGAAATATAAGGAGAAAGTTCTTAAAGAAGATAATCTAAAATTGTTGCTTGCAGTATGGCAAAAAAGTTTGCACATCTCTTTATAATTGCCTATAGGAGAATGAAGACCAATCACCTTCCACTTTTGGAAAGAAGACCTAGGAAAAATATAGGTCTCCCCTTTGGAAAAGGAAACCCAAGTGGAGTTGGCCTTCATTTAGCAATCACAATAAAATCATCTAAAGTAGGAACCACTTTTATCCCAAACATGAACAAATTACAATTAAAATATTTGTATATTTAAAACAAAGCACCCATCTTTTGGCGAGCATCGATCAAAATGATTATCAAAGATTATAAGCAGTTTCCCCTGTACCTATGGCTTGAATCTCAGGTCAATAGCTAGAGATTACTGTCCAAAATTCTTGAGTCACCACTTGCTTATTAAGTCATTTGAGACTCATAAATAACTGCACACAAATTTTAACAAACAAACTAGGACAGACATATGCTTCAAAGTTCAAATTACATGGCATATCCATATCCAATAAATATCAGATAGACGTGCTTATTGGGTATAGCTTAGATAAATGTCATACTTATTTCAATTTTCAAGTATCCTATATATTAAAATTACTAAAAAGCTCCAAATATTTCCACTGAATATGCTTGGCATTCTTCCCGGACACCTCTGAGGATGAGGGGGAAGATTATTTCTTTTTTGTTATTTCTGACAAATATTGAACTATTAATGATGGACATGGAGGAGGATGCGCCCCCCCCCAGACCCCAACTCTCTTCTTTAAAGTTTGTGATTTTGATGTTATTGAGAGTATGGACTAAATTATCCTCATAAGTCATCATGCTTTGTCAATATTATTTTTACTTATGTATATGCATGTGTACATGAATACATATGCTTAAATATGTAAATACACATGTATCTGCATGTCCTGTCCCAATTTTACATATATATACATACATACTGTGTATATACATATAATATATCCCGGCTGTAACCTGTCCTAATTTTCACAGTTCTCCCTAAAAATCATATTATTATGCCATATCCCATTTCCATGCTCCATACCAGACTAAAAAGAAATATTGTAGAGATAAATCAATCCCTCATTACCTGTCTAAAAGCTAAAGGCATCATTATGGGTTATATTAGGAGCTTCTATTTATACGACATAATGCTAATATAAATGAAAGAGACTGAGTTGAGCAACTCTTGTGGAAGGTTTCTGCTTGGCTAGTTTACATCCTGTGCAAGTAGTCAAGGTAGTAGTTGCAACCATACCTACAATGCCCCTGATTGAACACTTATTAAAGCCATTTAGAAATATAATAACCCTGAACTACCATAAGATTAGACAGGAACAAAGATGAGACTACAGAAAATTCTGTGAAAAAGGGAATGGCTGATGGATTCAAGAACTTCTGGTCAATAGCAGGTTGTCAAAATCACCACCTAGGCCAAACCACCTAGGCAATGGCCAATTAGGCATATAATATATAAATGTTACTTTAACCTGTTCATTCTGGCATTACACTTAACTCTTTCTATTAGTTTTGAATGTTCGTGACTTAGTAAGATATGAGACTGAAAACGACAATTCAAGTTGTGTTATAGTTTTCCTGATTTATAATCTCATCTCACCCATATAATGTTTTCCCCTCTCTCTCTCTCTCTTTCGAATGACCTTTCTTTTCCCCTATTCTTCTCCCTTCTTAATTCCATCTTTTTATTCTTCTTTTTTTCCCTAGTCCTTACTCTTATTCTTATCTCATTTTTTTCCCTCTCTCCCCCTTACTTGCCCTTTTCTAAATCTTTTAATCTTCTTTCCCTTTTCTATCTTTTTTTCCCTTTTCTCCTTCAGTTTTTTCTTTGTTTCTCCCCTATTGAATTTTGTGAAATTCAAGGCTTTACCCAAAAAAGCTAGCTAGAAGGTATTGTTTAGATTATTTGGCCCTATATAAGTATCCAAAATCTTTCCAATGCATAATAGATATGATACTAAACATATACCCATATGGCCACATGAGTCCAATCATAATCTCCCATTTAAACCCGGGCATCCTCATTAGGCTAAGGATCCAAATCCAATAAAATCCAATTACAAACACCAAAATCAGCCATGGTCATCCCCAAACGAACCGTTTAAGCAGCAAAGAAGAGGGTTTCAAAGAAGGCAGAGATAGACCGTTGAGCAACAGAGCCACTTTTCTATCACTTAAAAGGAGTCAGAGAAGGCTTCCACTCTAGATGACAAGAAGGTATAAATCCAAACTGCCATTCAGGCAAGCTTGGATGACCAGTGACAACTTGAGGAGGCGGTCGGGCTTAGGGCTCAATTTGGATCATCACACTATAAGTCGAGGTTGGGCTCTACAATCGTCGAAAGGAGAGTCAGAGTTCAGAAGGACTTCCTCAGTTAGGAAGGCTATGAGTAGAGGTAGTAGCGGTATTGCATCTTTACCAAGGGCTTTTAGCAGTAAAAAGAAGTTCTCCAGAAAGATTCCACCACAAGCCATCATCCATGACCTAGATCCCACGTCTTCCCTAAAAAAGATTCAAAACAACAGAGGATTGACAATATGTTGAAGAAACATAAGAAGGATATGTGGCAAGCTATTAGATCCTAATTTCATTTCAGCCATATCTCAAAGAATGCAGCAGTCAACACATATTATTGCTCTATCCTTACATCTATACAAACTGCCGACCAGGGGTGTAAATCCTTCAGGACTGAAGGGTATCTACAATGAGCTTCATGAAAATAACAAGAAGCTACAAAAATGCATTGCATCCTATCAGAGCAAATGGGCCACATATGAACCAATGGTGAAGTGTGATGGTTGGACTGATCCTATCAGATGTAACATCATCAACTTCCTCACATAATATGATAAAAAATATTTTTTTTAGAAGTCAATTGATGCTTTGGATCGAGTGCATGACACCATATAATCCTCAAATTGATAGTGAAGGAGAGCAAATATTTGTATACCGAGTGGCAGAAGAGCAAATATATGAGGGTGGGGAGGAAGGAGAGTACTATTGAGAATATAGTGACAAAGCAGACATTTTGGTAAGGAGCGTGAACAGTGAGAGACACCCCCAGATGAGCTTCTTATATCATATGATGGAGAGGGCAAATCCAAAACATACCTAAGAGTACATCCAAGTTATTAAGCAATGGTGAGACTCCCAAATGAGTAGGAACTCGCATCTAGCAAATAAGGCAAAACATTAAAAATACTCTAAAAATTTAACTGCTCTTGTATTTGTACAACTTAAATAATTACAAAATTTATCTATAGCTTACTATCTGAATCCAAGATTCTAGTAACCCATACTTGAGATAGACATAGACGAGGAGTTTCTGACTGCCCTACGCAATATGATATACAAGATAGAGCCCATTCCAAAAATCGCAGTTTTGTGTCTAGAAGAGATAAATTAGATCAAATGGCATGTTTTTATTAACTTAGCCCAATCTTCAACTAGTAACATATTATAATTGTTAGACAGCTATTGTCAAGATACATCTAGCTAGCTTTCCTCTTCAGTAAGATTTGGGTGAGTTGTATATGGATGTCCAGATACACCTAGCTAGCTTTTCTTTATAATAAGATTTGGATGAGATATACATGGGTTATGTATAAGTTGTATATAAGTAGGCATAGGTTGGTACTTGCCTGATTTGGTTTATCTCTTGTGTATATAAGGAGGTATTCTGTAACATATTTATGTATCAAGTAATATAGCAAATTATCTCTTCTATCATGGTATCAGAGCTTTAGGGCTCACGCCCCAGATCCCTGCTATGCCGCCATGCCACACTCACCCCGGGCCGTGCCATTCCATCCCGACCATGGCTTCTAGTTCCACTATTACGGCTCTTTCGGTCATCAACATCAAGAGTCTTGTCACTATCGAGCTGACTGAGAACAACTTACTTTAGAAGAAGGTTTTTTCGAATGTTCTTTCTACCTTTAAGGTGTTAGGACATGTGAATGGTACCAACCTCCCACCTCCTGCATTTATTGAAGATGATTCAAAAAATTATCTTCCTAATCCGATATTTGAGACCTGGCAGGAGAAGGACAGCACTGTTCAGTTGTGGCTCGCTACCACCATGTCCCCTACCATGCTTCAACATATTCTTTCTGATACTGAGAACACTACTAGGGACATTTGGCTTGCCATTGAGAAGCACTTTGGTGACAAGACCACCGCTATGGAGTTCCAGTTGGAGAGTGAGCTTCACCTTTTGAAGAAGGGCACAATGTCTGTCTCTAACTATATCTTAAAAATTAAGGATATTGGTCAGAGTTTTCGCTCCATTGGTGGTCATGGGACAGATCGTATGCTTGTGATGGCTACTCTTCATGGTCTTCCCAAGGAGTATAGGGGTTTCATTACCACTGTTACTACACGTGGTAATCTTTCTGATCTTGAGGAGCTTCGCCTGCTACTTCTTCAAGAGAAACAGCAGAATCAGTGCTTTAGTACTCTTCGCAGTTCCGCTCCTCCCACTGGCCATTCTACTGCCTTTGTGGCTGCATGTGGTGGTGGTCAGCCAGGCAATCAGGGTGGCCGCAGAGATCAATCTCGTGGAGGCAGAGGCGATCGTGGAGGACGACGCCAGGGACCAAGATAAATGACTAACTATCAATATGGTGTTCAGCCCAACTACTACTAATAGCAACATCCACACTATCGAGCCACACCATCTCCCAGACCTCCTCCTAACCCTTCCCTCTTTCAGAAGCAATCTGGCCCCATGTGCCAGATATGTGGTAAATTTAATCATACAACACTTCAGTGTAGACAATGCTTTAATCATAATTATATATCCTATGATATACCACAATCCTTTGCTACCATGAGTATTTCACAAGATGAGTCTGACTAAGAGGTGTGGTACCCTGACACAGGGACGACGAACCACATGACTGCCACTTCAGGTATACTTTCGCACTCAACCTTATCACGGTAGTGATCGTGTTCTAGTAGGAAATGGAGAACAAATTGCTATTCATGCTGTTGGTGAATCTAGGCTGCATACACCTCATACTAACTTTCTTTTGCATAATATTTTAGTCGTTCCTTCCATTAAGAAAAATTTTTTATCTGTTCGATAATTTTGTCGTGATAATAAATGTTCTATGAAATTTGATTCATTTGGTTTTTTTGTGAAGGATCTAAGAACAAGGAGCTTCTTCGGTGCAATAATCCTGGGTCGTCACTTTACCCTATTGCTTCTCAAGTTTCCACTGTCGATGTTAGGAATAAGATAGCATTAGCAGCTATCCAGTAACTCCAGTTGAGTCCTGAACTTTGGCATAGGAGATTAGGTCATCCCAGTAATGATGTTTTGCTTCGTTTCTTAAAAGATATTAATAATGTTTCACATGCATCTGTTAAGTCTGTTCAATTCAATAATTGTAATGCTTGTCATCTTGGAAAGCATGTCAAATTACCATTTAGTGTTTCTCAATCACAATCTTCTTATCCATTTGAACAAATTCACTCTAATGTTTGGCAATCACATGTTCTTTCTCCCTCTGGATATTGGTATTATGTGTTGTTTGTTGATGATTTTTCTTGATACGTCTAGGTACATACTCTTAAATTTAAACATGAAGTTTATAATAAATTTATTGAATTTCATGCCATGTTAAAAAATATTTACAAAGCAAATATTTGCTACTTTCATTTTGATGGGAGAAAAGAGTTAGTTAATAAGATTTTTATTGATTTTCTGAGTGCCAATGGTATTTTTCATCGATTATCGTATCCTTAAACGCCTCAGCAGAATGGCATTGCTGAGCGCAAAAATAGACACATAGCAAATGCTATTCGCACTCTTTTATTTCAATCTGCCATGCCAATGCGGTTTTGGGCTGAAGCCCTATACTATGCTGTATTTTTTTTAAATCACACTCCATCATTCACTGTTTTGAATGGCTCCACTACTTATCAAAAGTTACATGGATATTCTCCTCCTAATGTGAATGTTATCAGAGTTTTTGGATGTCTTTATTATCTGAACATTCAGGATATTGCATCGCATAAGCTCCATCCACAGTCTCTGCCTTGTATTTTTTGTGGCCCTTCTGAGCATCACAAGGGATTTCGTTGTTTATATCCTCCCTCTGGTAAAATTCTCATTTTCCGTCATGTTGTGTATGTTGAGTCTGTATTTCCCTACACTTGTTTACAGTCCTTTTCAAAGTAATCACATGACATGCCTATTGCTGGTGACTTAAATAAACTGAATTTGTTTGTCTCACATCCACAACATGATTTAGATCCCTCTATTGCCCGCTCCATTTCTGAGCTAGTATTTCACATATCACAGTTTGATATCAATGACAACATCACTGCATCTGCATCTGGCCTAGCCCTAGATTCACCCAGTACTGTTGCTACTTGTTCTCCTGCTCCTACTGTGGATACTAACAGTTCTGCAAAGATTCCTGTTGGTAGTCATGTGGATCGGCCGTCGGTTCGGATTATGTATCAACGCACTCGGGCACGGACTCCTAAATCTACTCTAATTCCCACACCCCCCTAAATAAATTCTACCTAATCCAATGTTGCTGCTGACCCTAAACCTCCTAGACAACCTCGTCCTATTCTACAATGCTCGCACCATATGATTCTTAGACATCAGTCCTCTTCTCAGGCTAACCCCTCTGCATTGCTTATATCTTCTAGTTCTGATTTTCTGCAGGAACCATCGACGTTCAAAGAGGCTTCTCAGCACCCTGGTTGGGTCGTTGCTATGTAGGAAGAATATGATGCTTTGATTTCAAACTGAACCTGGGACCTTATTCCTCCTCCATCCCATGCTAACGTTATTGGATGCACATGGGTCTATAAAGTCAAAACTCAGGCTGATGGTTCACTTGAGCGTCTTAAAGCTCGCCTTGTGGCACAAGGATATAAGCAGCAACAAAGTATTAACTTTGAGAAAACCTTCTCTCCTGTTGTTAAGGCCATTACTATTCATACAGTTCTCTCTATGCAATTATCGTAAGGTTGGCCCCTTCGATGACTTGATGTCAACAATGTCTTCCTTCATGGCATTCTTCAGGAGGAGGTCTATATGAGACAGTCTCCAGGATTTGGTGATGCTGCTAATCTGCATTACCTTTGTAGACTCAAAAAAGCCTTTTATGGTATCAAGCAGGCTCCTCGTGCCTGGTTTCAGAGGTTTACCTCATTTCTTGCTGAGCTTGGCTTTCGTTCTAGTGCTGCAGATGCATCCATGTTTGTTCATTCCAGTACTCATGGCACCTTAATACTACTCTTGTATGTGGATGATATTATAGTCACAGATAGTTCTGGCCCTCTTTTGGACTCTCTCATTGCCTCTCTTCAATCTGAGTTTGCTATGAAGGATGTTGGATCACTTCACTACTTAGGAATTGAGGTTAAGTCTAGTTCTTCAGGTCTTCATCTCTCACAAGGCAAGTATGCTATGGAGTTACTTTCTCGCCATGGTATGAAGGATTGCAAATCTGTCAGCACACCACTCTCTTGTAGCACACATCTATCCATTCATAAAGGACAGCCTCTCTTGGACCCGTATGAATATCGTCAAATTGTTGAGGCCCTATAGTACCTTACCTTCACCCGGCCTAACTTATCTTATGCTATGAATCTGGTAGCTCAATTTCTTCATGCGCTGCATGAACCACATCTTCAAACTGTGAAGCGAATCCTCTGTTATGTTCGTGGTATACTCAGCTATGAATTACATTTCTCTCGGTGTCAAAATCCATCACTTATTGCTTATTCGATGCTGATTGGGCTGGGTGTCCTAATACCCGATGTTCCACTGCTGGATTTTGCCTTTTTCTCGGGCCCAATCTCATTTCTTGGTCTGCCAAAAAACAACCCACTATTTTCAAATCCAGTATTGAGGCCGAATATCGTGCTGTGGCTTTGGCACTTGCTGAAACAGTTTGGATCCATCGTCTTCTTCATGATTTGGGATGCTTCTTGTCACACCCAATCCAGTTATATTGTGACAACCTCAGTGCAACCTACCTTGTCGTCAATCCTGTTCTCCATGCTCGCACTAACCACGTTGAACTTGATCATCATTTTCTTCAGCAGAAACTGCAGTGTGGCGAGCTATCCATGTTTCATATTTTCTCTGACAAAGCAATTGGCTGATATCTTCACTAAACCACTATCTACATCGCACTTTCATACTCTTTACACTAATCTTCACATCCATCCATCAGATGCTCAGCTTGCGGGGAATGTTAGATAGCTGTTGTCAAGATACACCT
The DNA here is from genome assembly GCF_000442705.2 of Elaeis guineensis. Taxonomy (NCBI): domain Eukaryota; kingdom Viridiplantae; phylum Streptophyta; class Magnoliopsida; order Arecales; family Arecaceae; genus Elaeis; species Elaeis guineensis. The sequence goes on from NC_025996.2 coordinate 132,279,808, forward strand.
AGCTAGCTTTCCTCTTCAATAAGATTTGGGTGAGTTGTACAGGGGTGTCAAAATACACCTAGCTAGCTTTCCTTTCTAGTAAGATTTAGATGAGATGTACATAGGTTGTGTATAAGTATATGAGTAGGCATAGATTAGCACTTGCCTGACTTGATTTTCCTCGTATATATAAGGAGGCATCCTGTAACGTATTTGTATATCAAGTAATATAGCAAATTTATCCCTTCTATCAATAACATATATTTTTCATAAACAAAAATATTTAGGGAGGGCACTGAAGCTGTGAAGGCTAGGCAGCTATTGTAAGTAAAGAAAAGATGAATCCAGATAAATTAGATATCAATAGTCATAATTCTTATATGACATTACATAGCTACTAATATGATACCATCTTATACATAATTCTGTTCAATGTTTTACGGCCTAAATGGTGGATTCATTTTGATTTATTGGCAAGAAATCGGAAGCAAGTTGCCATTCGGATCCTCTTCCAGATGGTCTCCTTGAGTGGCTATGAGCACACTTATCGATCTTTGCTCTCATTTATAGCAAGTAGAGGAACCATCTGATATAGAGATGCCTCAACAATCTTGTATGTGTTCACTACAATCTAAGATGGAGGCTGAATGAATTCAGGAGAAAGTTGAGCTGAAGTACTTAGATCCGACGATGGATGTTTTTATTCATGATGATGAAGATCCAATGATCTGATAGCTTGTGGGCTAACAATAGGAATCGAAGTTTAATGAGCCAGGATCGTCTCCACGACCAACCAGTTTTGTAGCTAGTGAGATGGGAGGATGCTGAGCGATGGGCAAGTAGCAACATTTCATGCAGACTTTCAATTGATCAGCCACAGCCAAAGAGGTCATTAGGGAGTCATTCATCACACGAGTCCATGTTCAAGACATTCTTCTAGAGATTTGATGATAGATGTTTAGACGAGGCTACCATGATATTTGGTCATCTCAAATAGTAGGATGACATCCATTCTTTTAGCATAGCCAGCTAAAGCAGTGCACAAAGTGAATGCAGGTAGCTGTTCAACGCAAAAACAAAGAAAAAAAGATAGTTGCAGCTCCGATGGAAAGAGTGAAGAAGTCACTTCACTCAAAGTTAGAGATCAATAAGAGCAGTGATGATAGTTCTAATGGTCATAGATCTGGTTGTCAAAGAGTGAATGGAAGATAGGAGACCACCATTTATAAGATACCACCATAGGATGGTCTTGGATTCATAGGTGACTCCCAGTTTACACATGCCAACAATACATGAGTTAGTAGAGTCCACAAGAATACGATTGTATATAAGCGACGAGCTCTTCTAGGTCATTTAGGATACAATACAGTTGTAGACGACTTTACACATGGAGTAAGATCTATGGATGTATCAGATTCATCCTCATATTTTTCGAATTATACTACCCACAGCCATAAGCAACTTATGATCCATACAGATATGGATATGGTGCCTCCAAAACAATCTTCTAGTGCCTACTATACTACGTAGTCTGGAGTATCTTATGGATCGGATTTTGCTATCAACATATTTAAATGGACCCCTCCATATCTTCCCTATCAGTCGGAGGACACCTCTTAGAGCCGGATCTTCAGCAAGAGATCTGATACCAGTTACAATCTAATATGCATACCTTATACAATGACTATATAAGACCACAGTGCTGCTTGGTTAGTGAGATGAGCTCATGTATCTCCTGATTATGCAAATGATACGGATATTTATGAGCAACATCGGCACTCAACGAGATTCTAGATCTCGATATATATACTTTAATTATATGCAATTGATTGTATCATTTTATATTTTGTATCTCATAATTGCTTTGACCATATTAGGATTCAATAATACCTAGTCCTTTTTAAGGTTGTCTTTAGGCTGGTTCTTGTAAGACTGTCCCTTGAGCAAAGCATCATATTAGGCTCAAATCTGCATCACGTCGGTTCAAATCCACCACCACATCATTGGCTTCCACCTTCCAAGACTTGGGATCTACATAGGGCATCTCTTTTGTTATATTCTAGGTAATGCCATGTTAACATAGAAAGATCTAAGCCTATATATTTAGAAGCATCATTAAGGATGTACCGAAATGATAGAAACATCAAAGAACATCAATAAATATTAATTTGGGCTTAAAACCATTCAAGAACCAAAAAAAAAAAATTGATTAGAGATCTTGAAAGCCAAAAAAAATTGAAAAAACAACAACAAAAAAAGAAAATTGGTGAGTCAGTTTAGAGCCGACATGCCTCGCTATACCATGTCAGGTCCCGGTACCGATTCAATGAACCTTGGATATGACAGTTTAATAGTCCTTCATGCTTCACAGTCATACATAAAGTTAGACTGATTAAACATGGTAACAAGTAATCAAAAACTTGGTGTACATTGAGGAGGACTAAAAAAAGAGAGGCAAGTTAAAACCCTCCACCTAGATCCAGAAACACATCCGAACTAAGATAACCTAAATGAAATCGAATGTAGTGGAATAATAAAGATGGACCAAAAAAACAGCCCTTTGAGATCAAAAGGGGAGACAGATAGGAAAGCTGACTTAAAAGCCTAGAAGAATTGGAATCCTATACACTGCAACAACAGACTAATTTGACAAGAAAGCACTCAAATGGTAAATTTCAGCACTGAAAACATACACCCAAACAATGGCCTACCTAAAATGAACAACTAGGTTTAATAGACAGCCAGTCCAGTTCAGGTCCATCTTTCAAGTCAGAAACGTCATAATATTATATGGGATGATTCAGCAACTAGAAAGGGACCTCCAATCCAAGTTTGGTGGTCCAATGATAAGAGAGATCAAGCTGCAACAGTGCATTTGAATACTGGCGCAACTGCAGAGAACTGACCTGCCAAATTGACAGTTGGGTTCTACCCAAAGAGAAGAGTGAATAAGCAAGAAAACCTTCAAAGAAAATTTGCAATCCAGTGATGCTTCAGGAATGTCTGGATGCTGATGTTAGCTCTTTAGCTGCTGGATTCAGCAAACTGTACACCAGAACAATCAGCATGGTTGTTTTCTATCCAAGGTATTGAGAAGATCCAATTACCAAGTCACTTTTAGAAGGTTCCAGTTATTGGCTATAATTAATTCTGACATTAGTCTGAGCCATGCACACATGTCAAGGTCACCAAGGTGGTAAGCATGCCACCATCTATACAAGAGAAAAGCATAAAATGCAAAATCATTATATAAGCCTTAAAAGAAGTTAATATCCTTCTAGGAGAAAACAGTGTCAGTCAAATGATAAAAGAAGAATTTATGCATCATAGGAAAATTTTTTTAAAAAAAATTGTATGGTTTATATTTGACTCCTTGAATGTTTGGATAGGCAAAAACTGACAAAAAACATCAATGCTATGTATCCCAAAATAGAAATATTAAATTTCATGTCATTTGAAAGGGTCAAAAATATCACAGTTCATTTCTTTTTTTTTAAAAAAAAAAGAACTCTTAAAATATAAAAACAATATGCGGTCAGTCCTTAACATAATTGCCACATTGTTGCTCCCTAGGCAAAGAATGTGTAATTAAAACTACTTTCATTTGGGAAATGGTCAAAACAGCGAAGTAGAAAAAACATACAGTTTCTTTCCATTCTGAGGAACCATCACAAGATTGGCCTCCCATCCTGGCCCAACGATGTCTGTATCCATTATCACCAAGATCTGCTCCACTTTCCTGGTACCATGTACTACCATCTTCATTGGTGCCAGACTCGTCGACCTTTTCATCTAGCAGGTTGATCCCCCATTCCTTCTCACTAGCAATACCAGTGTCTATAAGGAAGATGTCAAAGAAGCAAATGTATTTCCTTAGAAACTATAAGTGATAGAAGAAGAAATTTTAAATAGTGTAGCAACAATCGGTGGAGCTTTTTCCTTTGACAAGAAAAATATGGCACAAAGATGTGCGTGTTGCTGGCTTATGCATAAATGGCTCTCGCTGGAACCAATTCCCTACATGAAAGCATATACCGTAGTTTTGGAGCCTTTTTAACAAATTCATATAAATATTATCAGCTAAATTATTTGGCAATAGAACACACCTCTCTTTGGTGGAGTATCACGAGACTGAGGACCAGAGTTTCTTGAACTGAAGCAAGGATAGAAGTCTTGTTGTTTGGAGAGCCTCTGTGAGCTACAAAGTTTGGAAGTCAACTTGTCAAATAATAGTTGAAACTAGACTCACAATTTTTATTAATTAAAATTGATATATTTTTTAAGTCAAATATGTAAATCTTTGTCCTCATATTCCTTCTTATGTAGTGTCACAGGCTCCGTGAATTATAGAAGTTCATCATATTAACATGAATTTTTTATAACCTAGTTTTGAGGCCAGGTTCGAGAATAACAAGAATTCATTAAAAAATACATTATTCAGAAAAATGGATTGCATGGATGTAAGATCAAGTGGCCTAATAGGTTGATTAAGCATATAAAATATGAATTGGGAAAAGACAATGCTCACACTGCAGAAAAATAGGTCAGATAACATACAGAAAAGCCAAAGTAGTAGCTAACAAATTATTGTCTGCAGCTAACATCTCATAGATCTTTTCATGACAATGACATACTATAGTGGAGACCAAATGGATGGTTTCAAAACCCATACATAAGTACTTTTAAGCTTTCAACTCAGCCCTTTTTGCAACTGATGTAGGACACTTGATGTTAGAGTTGCTTATGTGCAACAGTGACCCTTGAAATGGATGGCTTCAGGTTTTAAACAAATAAGAAAAGGGCTTCTTGGGTTTCGATAATCCAAAACCAAGGCTTAAAGGGCTGATGTGTATAAGTTTGTGAAACAGTGCACAGATTCCAGAAATTGAGGGGGAAGGGAAAGAAAACATAAATCTAGTTCTCCCCAATGTCAGAACTAAAGTCCAGCTGTCTAGGGGTTATCAGGGGATCATAGGAACAATGAAATTAAATTTCAGAAGTGTTTAGATCTAATCCCAGCCCAGATCTGATTTACCTAGCATATATTCAACAGTTAAGGACAATGTACCAGAGGGGGAGAGAAGAATAGATCTTCCTTTCTTCTTCCTCCTCCTTTTTCTTTTTAAAGCTTACTGAATTAAAACATCACATAAACCATAGGAAAAGAAAAGATTTTAAAACAGGATAGAAAAGAAATAAGAACAAAAGTGAGGATTTTTCTTTTTTTTTTTTCTTTCTATTTTTGTGGTTGTTGGTTTTTTTTTGGTGGTGGGGGGGGGAGGGTGGGGTGCAGGTGTTTGGGAAGAATAGCAGAGTAAGGGAAACAGCCATACCAGGCCTTGTCCTTACTATCCTCTTCAAAATCAACTCCAAAGGAACTGACCCTAACAGCCAGGAGTAACCCTCTTATAATGGTTAATAACCAACCAGAACATTGCCTAGTCCAATTAGCACTCTACAAACAAAATAGGAAAACCACTATATGCTGACAACAGTTAGTGTAGCATACCAGCATGTATTATTTGTGCTACGAAGTTGTGAACAGTAAAATTGCTGAATACTTTCCCGTCAAAACCCAGCAACTAATGAAAGAAAGAAAATTCAGAAACCAGACCTCCTAAACAATTTCTCCATCAAATGAAGCAGAAAATAAGCTTGGATTGTTGGACTTTTGTTTGCAGCCTTATCAACCAAAGGATGCACCTACATCAGAGGTCTTGTGACTTTGATACCATACAGTTGAGAAAAAAATGTTGGCCAGAATTCAAGCATGCAATGCAAAAAACTACTGGGCAATGACCCTAAAAATAAACAAACAATGGGTGATAGCTCACTCATGTCTAAGTTGAGCAGTGTGTATATATATACATACACCCACACAAAACTGCAAAAACATGCAGAACAGTAGAAGCAAGGTAACAATGTCTTGGACAGAGAGTTCATAACTGAATGTGGAATGACTGCTGCTGATTTAGATGATAATTCTTTATCTGGATATGTTCTTGAAGTTGATGGACTTGTCTCATGTTATAGTAAGAAATTGAAGAAAAGGCAAAAAAAAAAGAAAAGGATAAATCCATAGGGAATGTTGAGTTTGGCACATTTCTTGCTTTAAAAGAAGCAGCCTTAAAGAAGACCTTTTGCACCATATGAGTGTTGTCACCAATGAAAACTTGACTATGCTTTATCATGACAAGTCTGATATTAGCAATGTAACAGACCCCAAAAAACCAAAAACAGGAACGATAAAGAAAGTTGACTTTAAAGATAAAACAAGATCAAATATTATTGTACTTGTTAAATTCTAAATTTATCAAATAACTTTGATTTTTGCATATACAACCTTGAATAATCTTATATACGAACCCTAAAAAGATTAGTCTTTGCCATACTGACCCCTCTAAAACATAAAACTGTGTATAGACAATTCTACTAACCACCACTAAACCTTAATAGTTAAGTAGTGGAGGAATTAGGTCGTAAATGGAGAGGCAACCGAGTTGGTTTCCCCGTTGGATTAGGCCACTCCAACTGAGATCAGGTGCCTAAGGCATTTACGCCACCGATGGAACCATCTCGAACTGCCCGGTTCGGGGCATATCGAACCGTACAGGCGATGGATCAAGATGGTTCCACCTTTTGGATCGAAAAACTGATGGTGGTCGGTGGTGGCTGAAACAGGGGCAAGGGAGGGGGGGAGAGGTCTCTCCCTCGCCCTATTCCTGCTACCACCCCTGCCTCCCCCCCCCTTCTGATTTTGCCTGTCGATTCACACCAGCACGGATGCCCATTCCAATACTGCCTTTCTTGGCATTTACTCTTTTTTCATTGAGTGCCTTCTCTTGGAATCCTTTTTCCTCACCAATGCTTCTCTAAGTATACTTCTAAATGTCTTCTTTAAAGCATAAAGTGCCTTCTTTAAATATTGCTCTTGGCAAATGTTTCTTAATTTTAAAAAAGAATTTGCAACAACTAAGACAATTACAGGGGTTGACATGCAAATATCCAGAAGTTGTTCTATAAATATGATAGCTTGATATGATAGATACCTGACATGGATAATCTAAAACCCCTAATTATCTTATTAATACACTTAAACCAGATCAGGATGTACTAAACAGTATATCATCTAATACAAAGACAAAAAACAGCTACCAGCCACTCATTGTAGAAATGTTTGATGAAATTCTCACAAGAAAATAGACAATAATTGTCCACTTGCCTACTTTACAGCTTGTATTCTGTTACAGTTCATATTTGAAGTATGGAACTTCTTCATCCAAGATTAGTTTTTACACGTGTATGATACACTTCATATGGTTTATTGACAACTATTTTATTCCTGGCTTTTACATTTCAAGCTGATGCATAATTGTATTTAGTAATCATAGTTGTTGTGTTATCCTGTTGGACTTCATAATATTCGTAGATGATTTTGCACATTATGGCAAGGCTTGTTCTGTGATTTTTGTTGTGTAAACCAAATCACAGGTGCATAGGTTCCATGGCACAACCACCCTCAGTGACATATTTGTTTAATAAAGCAGATCCATGTAACCATCTCCACCAGGTGCAACCCCAGTTTGGAATTAGATAGCAGAAACTACAACTTTGTCAGTAATATTTTTCACTGTATTGTGGGGGCAGGGACAAGATTAGTGTATCATCCCGTGTTTGTTTTGGTTGTTCGCTTTCTAACAAGTTGATCATGCTGGTGAATATGGATTTGATCAATAAAATTTCAGTAGGTGGATAAGATATTGACATACGATAAGTGTCGGAAAGAGCAACCCATCAGCCTGCTCCTACCATAACACCTGCTGCAGCAAAATTATTAATTACCTTATGTCACTATAGTGGCAAGAGACCAATAATATTGGGTACCTAGCTACAGACTCTGCAACCCTTTGTCTGTACATAAACAAGCAAGGGAAGGCTTTTACAAGAAGAGAGGATCAACAGAGTGGACACGGTACATTGGTGCAGTTTTGAGAGTGCTTACATTTGTGTGCCAAGTATGCTAGATGGGCCTACCAACCAGAGCTACAATTGCTCATCTAGGCATAGCTTCCCCTGACTGTCCAAGATGCTCGGCATCGTTGAATCCATATATCAGTTTTTTTTCTAATGTCCACCAACCATGGATATACACTTGGAAGTTGGTTAAGCACCAGATTGGCAGCCAACATTTCCCAAGTCCAGGTTCCACTTCCTCGGAAAGCTAGCTTAGAATCAGCAAGTTTTAGGTGCTGTTTGGTTCCTGAATAAACATACTTAATCTCAATGAAGTTCACTTTTTCAGCCTCATTCAGGTTTATTCAGTCAAACACCAGTTTGGCTCTTGACTAAAGCCCAATAATGAGGAACACATTTTGGATTTCAAAAAAGCTGAAAAGCATCATTATGGTACTTATTCAGTTATGACCTGGTTCAAGGTATTCAATGAGGGGAGGCCGAATAATTTTAGCTAATTGACAAGGAATGAGTACCTATTCCAATAAAGTTATTCAAATATGTTGGTTAAAATTATTCAGGAACCAAACACAGCCTCAAGGACTAATCCAGCATTGGCAATTAGAAGTGTTCTAAATTATACTACCTAGTTAATCTAGAAGAATGAGAACATGCGATTTTTTCGAAAGAACTTGACAAAATCCCCACGCAATATGTCAGTTAGCCTTAATCCTTTTAAGGAATGCACTAATATCAGCACTGTCAATGTTGAAAACCATAGTGATTTGTAGATCATAGGGCACTGAAACTCCATGTTATGAAAGTACTTTCAAATCTCCTACCTGCTTCTCTTGGGAACCCACTCCCATAGACATAAGAATTGGCATTGTGGTGTGTGTGGGATGTGAATCCCAGCCACACGAAACATCCTGGCCAAGCAGGACATGGGTCCCGATCAAGCCAGAATATATGCTTCCACGAGACCTTTTAACCTAGGGGGTGGCCAATAGTTGGATGCCTAGTTTGGGCTGTAGGAAGGTGGCAAGGCTTTGTCATGGTATGCTTGTTGAGGAACTTGTGTAGCTTGTTTTGGAGAGTCATGACAAACTGCCATGATATATCATATATATTGGAAACTCAAGAAAACCTTAGATATTTGAGAAGACGATGGAAGGGGCTCCTACTCCCCTAGGTCCCAAAAGAAAAGGTCTAACATGGCCTGATTTTGGGGCAAGGTGGGCATTCTTGCATGGAGATGTCTAAAATGATATTGGTTGGATAAGCAGGCCACAAGGAAGGTGAAAACATCATAAACGACCGAGTTCGGGGTGTGTCGCACTACACTAGTGTAGAACAAGGATGGTTCTGTGTGTCAGCTCAAGGCAACACACAAACCAGTCAAAATCAGTCCAACCAAGGTGGAAGTGCCCATTCAAGCAGTATTGACTAGTTTAGCTGAGCTGAACAGACTGATTCTATATAATACCTCATCCCCCCCCTTCCCCTCCCCTCAATTATCGATCCTGTCTCTCAATCTCTCTTTCTCCCATCTCTGTGCTCAATCTCCTCTGATGGCTCACCGCAGATCTCTCTGGTCAATCTCCCTCATTGGTCACCGCCACCAATCTTCCCCATTGATCACCCTAGCATGATCACCCTAACCAATCACCATCCTCGGTGTACACTATAGAAGCCCTCTCCAAGCACCACCCTCCTTGACATCCTCCACTGGCTCCGCCTTGTCCACCACCACCCCAAGTACACCCTGTCACTCTCCCTCTTCCTCTCTCGATTTGTGGTTGTGGGTATTGGCACCTTAACGATCATACTGATTTGGTTCCTGAATGATACAGCACTTGGTATTGGTTCCAGAAACTTTGATTGACCATATAATGCAAAGGGGTCTTGTTCATGGTTTTTCCTTGAATAATTATCTAGACTATGCATGTCATATCTCTTTCATATAGCATATAAATGGTATGGGACACCAAAGCAAAGGTTTGACTAACTTATAACAAAGTCTCATAAGGCATTGTGAGGCATTTCAAAGCCATGCAAAGAACTATGGAAGCCAATCAACTATAAAGCAAAAGAGTGGCTTAATTGGCTATTGAGATGTCACCATCAGGATATAGTGCCTTGGAGTTAGACCCTGGATTGGACAAATGGTTGCACAGAGATGTTATCAATTGATGGACATTTACTCAATGGGTGGACATGGTCACAAATTCCAGGTCAGTGTGCTATGTTGTATGAACAAGCCATGAACATAGATATACATAGTGTTAAGTGGTCGAGTCATGGATGGGGGCATGTCAAGGACACAAGATTGGGATTGTGGCACAACGGCTTAAGGACAAGTTAATCTCACACATGCACAGTAGTATAGGGCTTCAAGGAGTTGCAGGGAATAAGCGCTTGGCAGCATGCTTTGCAAGTTGGGGAATCTAGCTTTGTAGAAACCTTGTGAAATGCTTTGATGTTGTAGGGTTATTCATTGAAGGTCCGATCTATGAATCTCCAAAGCGTGCAAAGTAGACTTACCAATTAGAGGCACATTGATCAAATTGTGGCAAGGAGTTATTCTACTGGGTTTGGGTAAAGAGGTGTCCAAATGGGCAGTACTTGGCTAAGCAAAAAGATTTTAAGATAGCACCAAGGAACTTGGTTATGGAGTACTCTTGGGGAAAGCTATTCAACAGCATGGAGGCATAGCTATTAAACCTGAAATAGAAAATAACCTAGCCAAGGATTTAAGTCGCTAGGTGACTAGTCCGACCACCGAATCAGTCTGTCGGATCAAGTATACATTAGAAAACATATTTAAATCTTTAAAAAAATATATAAAATTAAAATTAATATAACAAAAAAATGTACAAATGTTGACAAATTTTCCATTTAACAATTACTTCATAAACTACATGAGTTAGCATTCTATGCTACTCTTTAGTTACAACAAAAATAGAAGTCAATCATGTATTGTTTAATTTTTCTGAGAATTTAGAAATTGTACATAATGTAGGAAAATATGTGGATGTTTAGAACTTATAATTCTTAGTTTCTTGATTTTTAACCTTATAAAGTTTTAAGAATATCCAAAAAAATAAATTGAGTATATATATTTCATTTCAAAGCAAAGGAAAAGAATTGATAATGTTTTTCTATGGAAATATATGATCATGAAATATCAAAATTTATGTAAAATAGCTTCAACAAATGACATGTAATGAGTATAATAAAGCATACGAAAAGATGATAAGCGATAACATAGTGGTTAAGAGGCTTGACTCAGTTTCAGACATCAATATTCAAATCCTAGATTCAGCACTACTTTTTGAACTTAATGAACCCAGTTTACTCAATTTTTGCCCACCCAATCACCTGTTTTTCTTCCCAAAAACCCACAGTCTCAAAAATTTTTTGATCAGGCCAAATGCATTTCCAATCCCACTACAAAACTAGACAGTCCATTTCACCATTTTTCCGATCTAACCAATCATATCAGTCCTGGCTTAATAACTGTTTGGAGGTACACATGGGCACTGTGGTTCTCATGGGTCAAGTTGCTTAAAACATTCAGGGATGTTACTAGAGTTTGGTTTGCTAGAGACATCAGGTAGTGAGCACAAAGGTGCACGTTTGGTTGTAGGTGGATTGTTGCCTACTATGAAGCATGGGCAATGTGCATAAATATGAGATACGAATATGAGTTACGACATGATACAACATGATAAGTATATGCAAATACCAAACCCTAGAAAGGGAGGACATGGCATAGCTAGGATTTGCCATATATACATATGTGTGTGTCTGTGTGTGTAACAGTCCATACTTTGGATGATAGAATGAACTTCTATGACTCCATATGTTAATATTAGCATCATAAATCAAAAAATTTAACATTCATCATTAGAGGACTTAACATTATGAAAAGAAAGCAACCATCCTACACCCCATATCTGGATGTATCAAGGAAATACCTCAAGTGTATCCTGAAAGTATCCGGAGTGTTTTTCTAACTTGGAGAAAAAGGTTACTTTACAAGTATCAAACACATATCCTAGAAGTATCCTACAAACATGAGTATTTGATATTATACAAGCATGGCATATGAAGTATTTGCGCTTCCTAGGCTGCATGCTATATACGGATGGACTCAAGAGGGCTTGCCTTATTGTGGAGCATGATAGGGCGTTGCATTGGTGCTTAAGGCTTTAAGCTAAGGAAACATTCTTTGTGACACTAATATCACACACCCTTATGCTCTTAGGGTGAAGTCCCATAGTTCAAAGCATGACAATAAAACTAGAACCAGGTTTATTATGCAGGACTATGCCAAGTACATTCATCCAATAGGAGTTTTGCATATGACAACAGCCATGGCAGTTGGTACCTGTAATAGAGTTTAGAGGAGCATATGAAGCATTCCATTATGCCACTCAAATCCTCCATGCTCAGCAAGTGTGGGTTGAAATGCAATTTGCAAGATCATCACATGAACAAGAGGGAAGGATTTACTTGAAAAAAAAAACAAAAACAAAAACAAAAGGAAAGGGTAAAATTATGCAACCAACCAGCTGATCCGTTGGTAACCATGCCACTACCTTGTCAAGGATAGCCATATGGACTAATGGCAAGGGTGGAGCCAAGAATTCTATCTTTCTTTTATTTCAGATATGGCTTAATGTATTCCTTCTTTTTTTTTTTTTACTTTTTATAAATGTATAAGTTTTCCTCTAGTGCGTCTTGCAAATGCGTCACTGACAGGCTTGAATGAGAAAATGGGTTATTGTCTTTTAAGGCATCCATATCAATCTCCACGCTTAAGTAGAATCATAAATCCAAGCAAGCCCATTGATATGACAACCTTGCCTGCTGATATATTTACATTAGCAGAAGAAAATAGATAAAGTAGATGAAACAACTGAGGCACTAATAATAGGTAAGGAGAAAAAAAGCATAGACTTTTGCAACCTGTCTATGATCCCATGAATTCTGAGTCATACTGAAAACTACAAAAACAGAGGGTACCCAAATCTTAGCATCGAGCCTACAAAGCTTGCAGTTTACCACTGTATCTACTGTTACCAATCCGTTTAGTCATTAAGAATACAGCCTTAATAATCAACACACAGGCATATTACACTAATATTTCATAGATTGAAACTTCGATCCAACCAAACTAAGCATGAACTTTTAGAGGAACAATTCAGTTCCCAGAACATCTCAATCCAGCCAATTTGACCCAAAACAATAACCACAAGGGACGCCATACAGAAAAAGACCAATTAGTCTATAATTATTACGAACAACTTTTTGTCAGGATATTGACACCTCACTAAACAGGACAATGAACCAAATAACTCAGACAAGGCGAAGGCTTTTAAATTTCAAAGATCCAAAATTTATTAAAGTATGGTGATTCCAGCATCCCAAGCAGAAAACCAATCAGATCAAAGAAGTATCGATGCATACCGAGGCGAAGGGAAGGGAACGGCGGGCAACGCTTTCACGCAGACTCTCCGGCAGCTCTTCCTCGGCTCAAGCCACCGCACCTCGGCCTTCTCGGCGGCTGCATTCGTCCCCTTTCCAAGCTTCCGGAACTCGGCATCGCCGCAGCAGCACCGAGCCCCTCCTCCCAGCCATTCCCTTCTGAATGCCAGTCCATGGAGCGGCCGCGGTAGAGGAGACGCCGAGATCCACCTGATCTTAAGGCCGCATGGCGGTGCTCCCAGGCCTCTCGACCTCGCCGCCATCTCTCATCCCAAGAAGAGAAGAAACGAGAAGAGCAAGAGGGGAGAAAAAAACCCTAGGTTTATCGAGTCGGTAGAAGAAAGGAGTCCTGAACGGAGAAGTAGTTGGGGGGAGCGGGGAGCTTTAAAGCAGCGATCTTTGGGGGCGAAATGGGAGGGAAAGGAGAAGAGAATACTCCCAGCGGCCAAACCCGGAGGGATGTTAAAGGTCGAGCATCTGAAAACGAAAGCGACGGGTTCGTGTCACGCCAATCTGCTCGGTGGTTAAGCGGTTTTGGGGCGACCGCCCTCCGAAAGCTCTACTGCTGAAGGAGGTGTTGGAGATGAGGCGGACGGGGTAGGGGGCGGGGCCCGCGCTAGGGTGGCGTCGCCAACCATACAGGTGAGGCGAGAGTGGGGCCCGCGGCTGTGGAGGTGTAAATCGTGTAATCACCTTCTGCCGGGGCTGGTCCTAGCAGGCCTGACACGTGGCGCGGTTTCTGGCCGTTCGGTGGTGGATCGCGATTAGGCTATATTTTGGTAGCTTAGATCGCGGCGGAAATCTAGAATTCTTTCGTTCAAACTTTCGACTGGAGAGTGGAGACACGGCAATTGTTCACGCTCCACTCCGTCACCTAGTCACGTGATCCGCAGAAAACTCCCTCGCTAATTTAGTACATTGACCGGTTATTATGTGCCACGTATTTCGAATTTGGGTTTTTTTGTTTTACGTGTCGAACTTTTATTTGATTTTTACGGTGGGCCTTTGGGTTGGCTGAGTAGCTGATCCAGAGGAGTGGCTTTAAATTTCTTGGTTGGATAAATAAAATAGCTACGCAGACTCACCGGCGTCGGTCCTCCCGGTTCCCGAGTTATCAGTGAAAAGACCATCATATTATCAATCTTTACGCCAAATTACAGAGAGACCCCTTTCTTATAGGTAATGCTAACGCAAGATCAGGGGCAGTAAAGTAATTTAACGAAAAAGGCTTTTGCTTGAAAGCGGGCGCTTTTCGGGGTGAACGAAGACTTAGCGATGACGTGGCATTCTAGCGGTGAGCGACAAGGCGACAAGAGTCGTCCCGTTGGCTGTACCTGGCCCATCTCCTATCAGCCCGTACCACGATGGCCATCGCTGAGTCACGTCGACGTTGCCAGCCACGTGGCATCTCCTCTTGGAGCGAATACGTGGCAGGGGAAATCCTGGATGCGGATAAAATCCAGGATAGATTACGTGGAGGGGTACCAGATCGGGGAGACACTAGCGGCCGAGGATTTGCCACGTCAGCTGGAAGGAGGAGGTGGCTTGAGTCGTGCCACGTGGTGGAGCCCTCGGGATGGGGAAACGGTGGATCACAGGTGAGAGGTGGCGGTGGCATGATGGACTTCTGGTGCAGCCTCTTTTCACCCTCACATCATCGCCTTTGCTGGAATGGATAAGATTTTGACCGTGAATTCGAGTCACGAGATACACATGGCATGGTAATGTTGAAGAAAGTGGTTGTTTTCTAGTGGAACGAAGATCGAGTGATCTGTTCTTAGATGCCATGGTGCTGAGACAGCCATACAAGTCCTTTTTTTTTTAAATCACAACTAGAGAAGCGTGTAGCCAAAGACCAGCAATTTGGAATTGTTGTTGATTGCACTTTGATGGACATTTCTGAAAGCTTCAAGACATGTTGCCAGATAGCGGTGGCAGTTATCTCTTTACATGATAAGATTGAATCTCAATTTTTGGGACCTGGTCAAATTTGGAAATGTGTTGGTTGTCATATTGACATATTAGCCCAGGCACAATCCAATCAAATTTCCCACGTGTAAGCCTCCAAATGGGCCGAAGTTAGCTCGTAAACAGTTCAATCTAATTTCCCAGATGTAACCCTTTAGAACGGATAAGGTTTATGCATTATTGACTTTTTTTATTTTTTTATTATGAGATGATTAAGGTAAAGATATCTTCTATTGGAGCGAGACATCGGCAGGCGTCGGACAAGCTAGTGCGGACAGTCGAGATCGATCTTCCAGAGGCACGACCTGTAAGAAAAACCTCGAGCGGAGGTGGTTTCGATGGAGATCTTCCGACGCTCAAATCAGTATCTCATTCAACAAAAAAAGGAGCATAAGAGACAGAGTAATGGCTTACCTTGAGATTCCCTTTTTGCGACTTCTTATAGATGGAGTCTAGAGATTGTTAGGCCTATGCTTATAAGCCGTCAGGATAGGCTACCTGTTGTCCGCCCATTCACCAAGTTGTTAGCCATGGATGGCTGTTATGCCACATGGCCACATTTCGAAAGCTTGTCAGGATATTCTGTTCGCCATGTTCTGATAATTTATTAGGATATAGTCTGGTTGCTCAGGTGATCCAATTGATCGGGGCATTTAAATCAACCAAGTTGATCCGAGACCTCGTCAGTGACATTCGGGGGAACATCAGCAACGATCTGTCGGTGGAGGGGCGTCGATAGCCATTGAGGAGGTTATTGGGTAAGTCGTTGTTGTTGGATGGGCCGACAAAGGATCAGATGTTGCAACCATTCTCTTGAAAAAATCGTCCTTGGTTGAGAGTCAGGCTGATCGCTAAGCGTGAGATTTGTTCGCTGTCGATGCTTGTTCGGTTAGAAACTACTGGCTATGAATAGATGCCCAGTCGATCCGTATCGTTCGCAGGTAGCTCTGGATGCCGGTACCAATGGGTAGACCACCAGGGGGCTGCCGACGAGTCCGAATAAGATTTGTCAGGTTATGCTGACGAACCCTCGGCATCAGCTTCCGCTTAGGCAATGTGAGTCGAAGGTTAGCTGTGGCTTGACTCAAATGGAGGCTGATCATGAGTAGGCCATGGCTTCGCCTTTCCAAAAATTGGGTCTGGCTATTTTGAGCCTTGGGCTTCTTCGCATTTTCGGCCTGTACAAATTCTCCCCCAACACATGCCCTCCTACTACCGAATCCGAGCTTTGGTTGGGAGAAGAGAGTATTGCTGATCCCTAGCGTCAAAGATGTGAAAAATCTGAGTCAAAAAGGCACGCACGATTCTCAGAGCGGATGCGAAGGGGCCTGGGTAGGTAATCATAGCTGAAATATAGGTTTTTGACTTAAATTTCGATAGGTGCCTTTTTCAGCATGATGCATTAATCCTGATGACTGATGGTGAAAGCCGATCGATGGAAAGATACCACATGTGAACTGTTCATTTGATGGTGATGATTCGCGATCTTTTGGAGCTGTCCTTTTTTGGCTATAAAGCCATACCACTTTCCTTCCTTCTTGCGCTTTCTAGCAATCTTTCGAGCCTCCCCCTCTTCTTTCGATTTTTCTTCCCTCGATCGCCATCGCGCTAGGTTTGCTCCATCTGGGTCCTCCCTTTGCTGTGACGTTTTCAAGGGGTTGTGTAGGAGTTCTCCTTGCCATCTCCGGTTGTCTCTCCAGCTTTCTTCCTTCTATCCAGATGGATTTTCTTTGGTCGTTCTTTCTCGCCCATCGATTTCCACATTTGTTTTCTTTTTTTTTTCTTTCGATCCTGGTCTTTCCATCGAACTTCCCTAATGGTGGGATCTGTTGATTCAGTCAGAGAATGATCAACCTCTTCGAGGGTGAGTCCTGAAAATCCTATCAGAAAATGCAAGGGTTTCAAGATCGATTCAGCTTCCGAACCTGATGATTTGGGCTTCGTGCTAAGGTTGGAAGACTTGGTTTGGATCCAAGCCTCATATAGGATTCCGATGGAGTTTGATTTGGAGCTTCCTGAGACCATTGGATAGGTAAACGATTTGCCACTCGATTGGTTAGTAGTGTACGAAGAGGTATGCCATGCTGGTCTGTGATTTTTCATTCCTCTCTTTATTCTCAACCTCTTCCAATTTTATTGTATTCCTCTCTACACGCTTGTTCCAAATTCTTTTCATTTTGTCATCAGTTTTTGAGTTGTCTATGCCATGGCAAACATTCAGGCCTCTATTCTACTTTTTCGAACTTTCTTTACCATCAAGAGGCATCCATATATCAAAAATTGATGGTACATTCTAACTCAGAGGAGAGTTTCTCCTCTGATTATAGGCACTCGCTCTTCAATTCATGGGTGGAATGGATGCTTTCTTTTCATTTCTTGCTCATCATCTGGCAGTTGGAACTTGTCGAACTGGGGTTGACCGGAGGCCTCAGTCAATAACATTCCAAGGCTAGAGGCTGAGGAGGAAGGTTACTTTAAAGTCCTTTGAGACTTCAAAGTTCTTCCCCTAGGGAAGCTGTTGTCTGAAGAAGCCCTATATTATGCAAGGCTTAGCCCAATCGACCCTAGGGGTGAGTAGAAAATTATAATTTTTTTTTTCCTTCTGCATTTCAGACTCTTATTGTGTTACTACAGACATGAAGCCCAAAACCCTCATCAAATTGAGAAAGAGTGTCCCTAAGAAGAGGGGAGCTTCAACTGTCGAGGGTTCTTCGAAGAGGGCGAAGACCATCGAGGTTAGTCATGCAGAGCCCCAGCGAGCGAGCCCTTCCGACCGAGGGCACCATTGTGTTCACACCTCCTGCTCAACTGAGCATGCCTTGTTCGGTTGAAGTCTCCCCTTTCGTTCAGTCAAGTATTCCTCAGGTAGCTCCGACTTTCGTTCCAGATTCTCCTGCTCATAGGAGAGAAAGATTCTCATCTTCAGTGGTAGGTCCCAGCATGCCAGTTTTCATAGAGAAGCCATCCAACGGTGGTGTCCACCTGCACGACATTCTTGGGGATGCCACTTTTGACAACTAAAAACTTGTTCAGAGACTGATGGAAGATATGCTCCTTCCTACGAACCAAGAAGAGCTCAACGGGTAAAACTTTGTTAATCTATGGAGGCAAGCCGTGACCTCCCTCCATCAAGTACCGTCACTATACTTTTCTTTTCTAATTCCTTCTTTCTTCTCCCCATCTTGTTACATGATCTCCATGCAGATGTTTCACTTCCTCACTGAGCTATCAAACTATGTGGGGAGAGCGGACAGGATTCACGCTCAGGCTGAGATGATGGAGGTAGAAGTCGGGCGCCTTAAGGAGGCACTGGGCAAGGCGGGCGTCGATCTTGCTTGCAAAGAGGAGGAGCTGCAGAAGGCCGAGTCTCAGGCTGCCAAGGCAGAGAAGAGGGCGAATGCCTCTGCTGAAGCTTTAAGAAAAATGGAAGCTGAATTGGTCTCCGAGAAGGAGAGGCAACATAAGATGGCCTCAAAAGCCATTGAGGTCAAAAAGAGGACTGACGAGTGGGTTGCTAAGGCCGGCCGTCTTGCAATGGAGACATTTAAAATTTTTGAGGAATTCGAAGATATGAAAGTTGCATTCAGTCAAAAGGCCTTCATTATCGGCTTGGGGAGTGGATTTGAGGATTGTCGATGTCTAGTCGCTGCTCGACTCCCTGCGGTGGACCTCTCTTTTCTGGATGAGGATGAGGAAGAAGCTACAGAGAAAACTGTCCTTTCTGAACCTACGATTGTCAAGGGACTATCGGATGGAGAATCGATGGCTATTGAGGTATCTTCTGTTAGATGAGTGCTCTAGAAGTCAATTGTTGGCTGACACATTTTGTAATTCTTAGATTTAATTTTGTATTTATAATATTTTTTATATTAATAAAGAGCTTTTTTTTTTAATCATTTTTATGTGTCCATGATTTATCCTAAAAATTAATAAAAATATTTTTTATATATTCTCAAGGTGTTGAGAATTTGAGACATACATTAATTAGTGGTTAGTTTTTAAATGCTCCCAATCAAAGGATCGTCATGGAAGATAGTGATCAATCCATTTAAGATCGATGCACTGTTCACCTCTTTTATGGACAGATGAGTCTCGGATATTTGCTTACTCATCAGTGGGATAAGAGTGTGGGTGGTTGTTAGAGAATAATTTGCATTGAGCATGATCAACATGAGAAATTACTTGGATATTTGCTTACTCATCAGTGGTTATCTCGATGTTGCAGTAGTGTGAGTGATCTTTTAACTTACTGTGTCATCGGCTATTCATAACGAGGCTATTGAGTTTGGCTATATATTTTTTTGGTCCCTAATTATTCGGATCTTTGCTATGTATGTTGGCTACAGTAGATTCAAATTCGTTGTTTGAAGTAGGATGTACTTAGAAAGAATCTATCGATCTTGGTAGAAAAGAAAAAGTCCTATACGATTTGCGAGACTGAATTTAAAAAGTTTTTGATCAAAGCAAGTGTGAATACTGAAAAAAAAATTTCATAGGATTCACAAGTGAACTCAAATCGAGCCAATCTAGCATATGACAGATGATGGGATCTAACGAGTTCTCTAAGATTTCCATCAAGTCAGGACTTATGATAGAAGGATTGAATTATATGATAACTGTACCTAGGGGTTCACACTTTCATTCTACTGGGTTGCCACTACATATTGCTAGATGTCACTGGTAGATTGTGAAACTCATCGAGTGTCATCTTGATGATTGATGACCCTCAAAGGATAGAGCTAGAACTGTTCTAATCCATTGAAAAAAATTTCAATGATATTATGATGGAGATCATAATGTATCTCACTATCGGATAGAATGGAACCTATGGGGTCACACATTAAGAGATTTAATCTTGAATTAATTAATTAGGCTTATAAAGTTCTAATTGGATAAAGATTTAGTGAAATCCTATTGGGTTTATGAGAGCCATGCTAGCGCATGGTTAAACATAATTCTTCTCTGGACTTCGATTTTTTATTAGATAAGGATTGGATCAAGTCCATAATCTTAAACCTAATCTATTCTGATTTAAATTTAGCTGGACACCTATTTAAAGGCCCAAAAGGATTAGATCAAGTCAATGAGTCAGCAAACTAATCCTCTTATTTTCTTTCTTGTTATTTCTTAATAAGATAAGGATTAATTGAAAAGAAGAGATTGTGCATGCTCCTTTTTTTGGAAACTCCAAGAGGCGCCATCCCTTGAGAGGGCATGAGATAGAGAGAGGGGCCCACCTTCTCTTTTGCTTTGGTGTGGAAGGAGAGAGAGAGAGGGGCCACGCCACGAGAGAGAGGGGCCATGCCACCTCTCATGAGCATAAAATCCTAAGAGGGTGCCAAGAGTTGGCATCCCAACTACCTGCCTAATAAATCAAGTGGCACCACTCATCTTGCTTTATAAGATGAAGGTGCCACATCCATTTGACTTTTGAGGTAAGGACCTTTCCAATTAGGTCTGATTTTTTTAAAAAAAAAATTAGATTAAAAGGTAAGAGAGCTTATGAGATAAGATCCAACATTTTTAGTTTGATTGGATAACAATTTAGAATCAAGAAAGGCCCATTTAAGGAGATGGTCTCTTAGGGTTTAAAAAAATAAATTTTAAGATTCAAAACCTCCTCCTCTCCTTCTCCATGCCACCCTTTCTTCCTCTCTTTTCAATGCTCAGGTGTTGGGCATCCCATTTTTCCACACGTCCAAGGTGAAGGGTGTGTTCTTCTACATCAAGTAAAAGGGAGAAAGACTACAGTTCAAGTGTTGACACTACAGTCAGAGATCAATAATTGATCTAAAGTTCAAAAGACTGAGATCCTCCTTGAAAAAGAAAGATCTACAATGAGAAAAAAATTTAAGATTGATTTCAGTGGATACCTGTAGAGGTAGGATATGTGTGTAGCTTAGGAACCTTCAGATCTAAGATCATCGATTGCGGTGAATTTTAACTCGCGTAAGGTATTGAGATCCAATCTTAATTTTATTTTAATTTTTAGATTATATGCATATTTTAGATTCAAGACTCAGATAGATATAGATTAGATCTATTGCATGTTGGGTTAAAGGATTTAACCTAAATCGTTTCTGCTACTACTTCAAAAAGATTTTGAAATCTATGCATGCAATCTAATCCAATTTTCTAATAGTGGTATCAGAGCCACTGATTTTTTAAGATATGTATAATCTAATTTTTAATCTTAAATCTGAAAGTTTAAATGATCTAAAATCGATCTTGTGCTGGTGTAAGGTTATCCTAGTATAGGATTTATCCTCTATATTGAAAAGATTGTCCTAGCACAAGATTGATCAATTTTGAGAACTATTTTTGAAATATTTAAATTAATTTTTTAGATCTAAAAATTAATATATATGATATATCTTTATTCATGTTAGATCTAAAATTAGAATGATTAAAAATTCGCATCGGACTGATATAAGATTGTCCTAGTATAGGGTTTATCTCCTATATTGAAAAGGTTATGCAAGTTTGATGCGAATCGATTTTTTGAAAACTATTTTTAAAATATTTTAATCATTATCTTAGATCTAATTATATATATATTTGATATGTGTAATTCTTATTTTAGATCTGTAATTTAATATATATGTGATATATGTTTAAAGTTTAGATCTAAAACTTGATATATGTGATATATAACATTAGGTTTAGATGTAAAACTGTTTCCAGATCATAAGCTACTAATGCATGTAATGAAACATAATCTAAAAAATATTTTTAAAATCTAAAAATTATGTTATTGCATGTGGGTATAGGTTGAACAAATTAAGTCTAATGATCAAACTATAATTAGGGTCAATTGATTGGATCAAGCTAGAATCCATTGTTGATTTTGAGCAGTTGATTGAACATAATCAATTGTTGGTTAGAATTCGGTCAAAAAGACTCAAAGTTGAGTTTAGTTGTAGTTAGTCTCATCGATTCATATTTTGATGTGAATTGATTGACTCAAGATCAAATTTAGCTCAGTGGTTTGAGTCCATTTCAATAGATTAACTGGATCGATTTTAATCGATCAATTTGGTATCTAAGATAAGTATCTAGATGGTGGTTATTTAATTAGTTTTGTTGTCTGATCTAGTCAATTTGTTGGTGTTTAAAGAAAGCAATGGGGGGACCCTCACTCATCTTAACTTACTTGGCCATTTTAGGAGATTCAGTTTCGTGTTAAGTTACTTGTTGACTCATGTTCATCCATATCAACTAGGTAGGTCAGACATACAGATGTGCTAATCTGAACTTGATTAGTCGGATGTTATATTTGCTGATTTAAAAGAGATCTAAACCTAAATTTTCTCACTAAATATTAAGTCTAAAGGTCTTCTATCATTGTAAAGATACGGGTGCCTTCCTGACATTGATCGTTCTCGACTGGTTATAATGGTTCGATTGCATCAGAAAAATATAACCACTTTATTGATATTTGATGCTTCGGGATAGAGATGGGATTGGGTCCAATAACTGTTAGGTGAGGGTCTCAATGATGGTTTTGCGTCTGCTGGTGAACGATGAATTTGACTTAACTAAGAAATATGTCAATAACTGTTAGGTGAAGCCACAAGACTTAGAGACCAAACCCGCTGCATCTTGCTTAGTGAAGCAATGGACAAGGTGTTATCCACTTATTGATCTATGCTCATCAATAATTGTTAGATGAGATGCATATTGATCAATGGGACCACAGTATCCACTAGAAATCGATCGCATATATATTTTTTTCTCCATCCGAGGAGTGTGGGAGATTCAAAAAAATAGTGAGAACCTTTGTTTGTTTTTAAAATTTTTAGAATAAATATTTAATAAGTATAAATATCTAACTAAAAATTATTCTCTCTGCAGATAATCATGTCGAGTGCCAACCCCTTAGTTCGTATCTTTGATACAAATAGGTTGATTGAAACGAACTACAAAGACTGACTTCGAAATTTAAAAATTATTCTCAGTTTTAAAAAACTAACCCATGTCGTAGATCAGGATGCACCCATATTACCAGCTCGTCCATCCCCTAATCAACGAGCCATACTTGAAAAGTAGGTGGATGAGGACAATAAGATGAAATGTTACATTCTAGCGTCCATATCCCATGATCTTCAACGACAGCATGAAGATATGAGGACTGTCAAGGAGATACTGACTATCTGCAAGAGTTGTATGGTGAGCAAATCACACAGCTCACTTTGAGATCTCTTAGAGACTATTTAGAGTAAAAATGCATGATGGACAGTCTGTCAATGATCATTGTTTGATAATGATCAAGGACATCGAAGGGCTTCAGAAGCTCGAGATGAATATGGATAAAGAATTGCAGGTGAATTTGATCTTTCAATCTCTTCTTGATTCATATAAACAGTTCATTATGAACTACCATATAATTAAGATTGATAGCACTTTATCCGAATTGCTGAATATATTGGTGACAGCTGAGGGCACCTTGAAAAGTTCAAGGGGTACGGTTCTGACTGTAGAGCGGACTTCCTCTAAGAGAAAGTCTTCTTTCAAGAAAAAGAAGAAGCTTGTGAAGAACTAAAAGAATGAGACCAAACTCAAAAAGTAGGTTCCGAAGAAGACAGACGACAAAGAAAAATATTTTCATTGCAATATTGAAGGCTATTGAGAAGAAACTGTCCAGCCTATCTGGCGACTGTAAAGAACAAGAAGAAGGATGGACCTTCTGAAAGTACGTCTGACCTACTCATAATTGAAACTAATTTAACGATTTTCTTTTCTTCTAGTTGGATTTCAAATTCTGGTTCAAGTGCTCATTTATGCACTTCTATGTAAGGTCTTGAAAAAGTTAGAGAGCTGAGAAAAGGCGAAATCACTCTCCAAATCAGTAATGGAGCAAGAGTTGCTGTTGTAACTGTTGAAACCTACCCTCTACGATTATCATTAGGGATTAGTTTAGTTTTGAAAGACTGCTATTATGTACCTATAGCCAGTAGGAATTTAATTTTCATATCTATACTGGCATAGGATAACTATAATTTTTATTTCAATAAAGATATGTGTGTAATTTATTTTGAAAATAAAGTTGTTACATATGCTTTCTTGATCGATGATCTTTATCATTTACATATGGATGCAAGTGTTAATATTAATGAGCAAACTGTGAATGTCGTAGGATCTAAGAGACTTAGAGATACGATTAACCAAAAGTATCTATGGCACCTTAGGTTAGACCATATAAGAGAGGACAGACTCAACAAACTGAAGAAAGATGATCTTCTTGGGTCATTGACTTTTGAGTCTTATCCGATTTGTGAGTCCTATCTTCAAAAAAAAAAAGACTAAGCTATCCTTTATGAGACAAGAAAAAAGGCCACTGAGATATTAGTCCTGGTACACACTGACGTATGTGATTCATTCGATGTACAAATCAGGAGTGGCTATGTCTACTTCATAACTTTTATCGATGATTATTCATGGTATAGTTTTGTATATTTGATGTATCGAAATTTTGAAGCCTTTGAAAAGTTCATAGAATTTAGATATGAAGTAAAAAAATAAATTAGAAAATCTATAAAGGTTCTTTGATCAGATCGAGGAAAAAAATATCTTAGTAAAAAATTTTGGATCTATCTTAAGAATAATGGTATAGTCTCATAGTGGATACCTTCAGGGACCTCTCAACTCAATGGAGTATCCAAAAGGAGGAATCAGACCCTATTAGATATAGTCCGATCCATGATGAGCTTCACAGATCTTTCTGTATTTCTCTGGGGACATGCATTACTTTCTGCAATTCATCTTTTGAATCAGGTTCCCTTTAAATCCGTTCCTATTACTCCATATGAGTTATGGTATGGTAAGAAGCCAGCTCTTAGGTATCTCAAGATTTGAAGATGTCCGGTCCATGTCAAGCGACAGCAGGCAGATAAGTTAGAGGCTAGATTTTTTAGGACTTGTTTTATCAAATCTCCTAAGAAAATCATGGGATACTACTTCTATCTTCCTGAGAATCACAATATGATTGTGAGCCATCATGCCTTCTTAGAAAAAAGAGTTTATCCAAGATAGAGATAGTGGGAGAAAGATTGAGTTCGAAGAAAAAATTTCTAAAGAGCATTGAATCCAAAAATCTGAACTCAGTAGTGAGCCAGTAGATGTGGTACCTCCTCTACCTCATAGATCAAGTAGGATCTCCCATCCTCTTGAAAGGTATTTAGATATTCTTACAGAGGATTCAGATGAAGCATTCTTTGTGGGAGATAGGGACATTAGGAATGATCCCAAGACCTATGATGAGGCAATGTTAGATATTGACTCTGAGAAATGAATAGGAGCAATGAAGTTAGAAATTGACTCTATGCATTCCAACTAGATTTGATCGTTAATAAATCCACCTGAAGGTATTGTACCTATTAGGTTAAATAGATTTATAACAAAAAAATTAGATCGGATGGTAAGGTAGAGACCTATAAGATAAAGGTAGTTGCGAAAGGTTACAGTCAATGCGAAGGCATTGACTATAATGAAACCTTTTCGTCCGTGACCATGCTGAAGTCCATCCACACTCTGTTTGCGATTGCAGTTTTTCATGATTATAAAATTTAGTAAATAGATGTGAAAACTGCCTTCCTAAATAGATATCTTAAGAAAGATATCTATATGGAGCAGTCTTTGGATTTCACATCCAGTGATAGTGATCATATGGTCTGCAAGTTGCAAAGGTCCATATATAGACTTAAACAAGTATCTCAGAGTTGGAACACTCACTTTAATAATATGATCAAAATATTTGATTTCATCAAAAATAAGGAAGAGCCATGTGTATATACAAAGATCAGTGGGAGCACTGTCATATTTCTCATATTATACATGGATGACATCTTTCTGATTGAAAATGATATTTCCATGCTAACATCAGTCAAAGTATGGTTGTTAAAAGAATTCACTATGAAAGATCTAGGAAAAGCTTCCTACATTCTTGATATAAAGGTCTATAGGGATAGATCTAAAAGAATGATAAGACTCTCATAGCGAATTTACATAGAGAAGGTGCTAAAGAGGTTCAGCATGAAAAATTCCAAGAGGGAACTTTTGTCCTTTAGACATGACATTCATTTCTCCAAGAAGATATGCCCTGACACACTTGAGGAGTTCCAGCGCATGAAAAAGATTTCTTATGCATCGATAATAAAGAGCCTCATGTATATCATGTTATGTACATGACCTAATATAGCCCTTGCCGTGAGTGTCATGAGCAGATATCAGGTGAATCCAGGAGAAAAACTCTGGATTGTTGTGAAAAATATCTTTAAGTACTTGAGAAGGGCTAAGGATTTGTTATTAGTCTTTGATGGAGGATTGAAGCTGAAAATAGAGGAATACATCGATTCAGATTTCATGACTGATGTTGATAATAGAAAGTCTACATTAGGATGTATTTTCTTATATAATGATGGTGCGGTTAGCTGGAAGAGTTTCAAATAGTCGATCATTACAGATTCGATCATAGAAGCTGAGTACATCATCGCGTCTGAAGCTGTTAAAAAAAATTTTTGGTTCAAAAAGTTTATTGCAGAGCTGGATGTGATGCCATCAGATGCCATTGTACTACACTGCAATATAATGGCATCATAGCCCTTGCTAAGGAGCTCAGATCTTATCAGAAGTCTAAACATATAGAGCGATGGTTCCACATCATACGTGAATATCTCGAGAAGAAGTTCATCAAGATGTAGAGAGTTGACTCCACGCAAAATATGGTGGACCCACTGACCAAGTTTCTTAACCAGCAGAAGACTGAAGCTCACCTTGAGAAGATGGATCTTAGGTATATGGCCAATTGGCTTTAGATCAAGTGGAAGTTTGTTAGATGAGTACCTTAGAAGTCAATTGTTAACTGACATATTTTATAATTTTAGGACTTAATTTTGTACTTATAATATTTTTATATTAACAAAGGGTTTTCTTTCTTCAATCATGTTTATGTGTCCATGATTATAGAAATTAACAAAGATGATTTTTATATATTCTCAAGGTATTGAAAATTTGAGACATACATTAATTAGTGGTTAGTTTCTAAATACTTTCAAGCAAAGAATCATCATAGAGGACAGTGATCAATCTATTTAAGATTGGTGCACTGTTCATCTCTTTTATGGGTAGATGAGTCTCGAATCTACAGTGTAAGAATACTGGGGTAAGAGTGTGGGTGGTTGTTAGAGAATAGCTTGTATTGAACGTGATCAATATGAGAAATTATTTGGATGTCTACTCACTCATCAGTAGTTATCTCGATGCTGCAGTGATGTGAGTGATCCTTTAACCTACGATGTCATCGGCTATTCACAGCGAGGCTACTTAGTTTGACTGTACGTTCTCTTGATCTCTAGTCATTTGGATCCTTGCTGTGTATGTTGGCTACAGTAGGTTTAGATTCGCTATTTGGAGTAGGATACACCTAGAAGAAATCTATCGATCTTAATAGAAAAGGAGAAATCCTATGCGATTTGCGAGACTGAGTTCAGAAAATTTTTTGCCAAAGCAAGTATGAATACTAAAAAAAAAAATTTATGAGATTCACAAGTGAACTCAAGTCGAGCCAATCTAGTATATGACTGGTGATGGAGTGTGACGAGTTTTTCATGACCTCCGTCAAATCGAAACTCATGATAGAAGAATTGAATCATATGATAATTACACCTAGGGATTCACACTTTCATTCTATTGGATTGCCACTACATACTGCTAGGTGTCACTAGTGAATTATGGGACTCATCGGATATTATCTTGATGATCGATGATCCTCGAAGAGTAGTGCTAGAACTGTTCCAATCCATCGAAAGAAGTTTCGATGATATTATGATGGAGATTACAATGTATCTCACTATCAGATAAAATGAAACCTATAGGGTCACACATTAAGGGATTTAATCTTGAATTAACCAATTGGGCTTATGAAGTTCTAATTGGATAAGGATTTAGTAAAATCCTATTAGGTTTATGAGAGCTATGCTAGCATATGGTTAAACCTAATTCTTCTCTGGACTTTGATTCCTTATTAGATAAGGATTGGATCAAGTCCATAGCCTTAAACCTAATCTAAATCTATTCTGATTTGGATTTAGCTGGGCACCTATTTGAGGGTCCAAAAGAATTGGATCAAGTCAATGAATTGGCAAATTAATCCTCTTATTTTTTTTCTTGTTATTTCCTAATGAGATGAGGATTAATTGAAAAGAAGAGATGGCACATACTCCCTTTTTTGGAAACTCCAAAGGGTGCCATCTCTTGGAGAGGGCGTGAGATAGAGAGAGGGGCCCACCTCCTCTTTTGCTTTGGCATGGAAGGAGAGAGAGAGGGGCCATGCCACCTCTCATGAGCATAAAATCCTAAGAGGGTGCCAAAAATTGGCGCCCCAACTACCTGCCTAATAAATCAAGTAGTGCCAACTCATCTTGCCTTATAACATGAAGGCACCACATCCACTTGACTTTTGAGATAAGGATCTTTTTAATTAGTTCTATTTTTTTAAAAAAAAATCAGATTAAAAGGTAAGAGACCTTATGAGATAAAATCTAATCTTTTTAGCCTGATTGAATAACGATTTGGAATCAAGAAAGGCTTATTTAAGAGGATGGTCTCCTAGGATTCAAAAAAAAAATAAATTTTGAGATTTAAGACCTCCTCTTTTCCTTCTCCATGCCACCCCTTCTTCCTCTCTTTTCAATGCCCAAGTGTTGGGCATCCCATGTTCCCACACACCCAAGGTGAAGGATGTTTTCTTCCACATCAAGCAAAAGGGAGAAAGGTTGCAGTTCAAGTGTTGATACCACAGTCAGAGATCAACAGTTGATTTAAGGTTCAAAAGGCTGAGATCCTATTTAGAGAAGAAGGATCTACAATAAAAAGAAAAATTCATGATTGATCCCGATGGATATTTGTAGAGATCGGACACGTGTGCAGCTCTAGAACCTTCAGATCTAAGATCATTGCTTGCAGTGAATTTCAACCCACGCAAGGTATTAAGATCCGATCTTAATTTTATTTTAATTTTTAGATTATATGCATGTCTTAGATCCAAGACTCGGATAGATATAGATTAGATCTATTGCATGTAGAGTTAAAGGGTTTAACTTAGATCGTTTCCGCGACTACTTCAAAAAAGTTTTGAAATCTATACATGCAAACTTATCTGATTTTCTAACATCCTCATCTCCAACTATCGGCATCCTTGCCCGGATGCTGACTTCTCTAACCATGGGGCTCGTTGGCCTGTTAGAGGCTGCTCAAAGCTCGACTGATCCTCCAAGCAAGGTCGAAAATTAAAGTATCTTGTATTTTCATTTCTACTACTTTTTTATGTAAAAAAGATCTTTATTAATGAAATGGACTCTCCCTTCTTTCTTTTAAAATTGTACCATTTTATGTACTTATTTAGTCTTTCTGACAAGCCATCA
The DNA here is from genome assembly GCF_000442705.2 of Elaeis guineensis. Lineage (NCBI taxonomy): Eukaryota > Viridiplantae > Streptophyta > Magnoliopsida > Arecales > Arecaceae > Elaeis > Elaeis guineensis. The sequence continues at coordinate 132,309,621 of NC_025996.2, forward strand.
ATGGGTGCAGCTTTCTCATTCTCCATGCCGAGCCTTTGTCAGCTCCTATTGCTATGCGAATTAGAACTCGCATCAATGACTTGGAGAGAAAGGTGAAAGCACTAAGCAAAAAGCCTTTGGATTGAAAAAGGGAGCTTTCCAAGGTAAAGAAGGCTTTAGAGGAGGCTTCAGCGGAAGCCAAGCATCGTCGAGCAGCTGTTTGGTTGAGAGACAAAGCTCATGCCGAGGAAAGGAACAAACTAACTGAAAAGTGCAAAAGATTGTCAGGAGTCATCGAGAGGGTGACTTGGGATGTAGCCATCAAGGTACTCCAATATAGTCATTGACTCCAATGAGCTTGGGAGAGGATTTTAGCACTGGAGTCATCGAAAGCAGCTGAGGAGAATAAATGAAAATCAGTCATGCTCATCGCACAACTTCAGAATGAGTTACGTGCTGCGTGGGCAAGGATCTCAGATCTCGAGTGGAAATAGGGAAAGGTGGAGCCAATTTTCAGGGAGGATCTAATGACGTAGCAGCACTTGTACTATTATCGCTGGAGAGTCATCCTGTGGTAGCAAGTCTTCAAGCTGTGACTGGGTTAGAACCGCATATGAGTCGGCTACAAATTACGATCGAGTCTGTGCTGAGGGGGAATCGACCTACTTCGATAAGGCCTCGGGTTGGTGGAGATTTGACAAGGTGAGGGTTTCCACAAGGGGAACTCGATAGTTCTACCTTCAGATGTTCTGATGATAGGATTCGATGTATGTTCGACTTTGGCTTCAAGGCCTACTTCACTAGATGTCGAAATCAAGTTAGGATGCTGCTCCCCATGGCTCGATCATTCTGACCTTTTAGAGGGAGACTTCCACCCTTTTGTTCCTCACAACTCATCCAGCAGAGTAGTGATTCATGAGATTACTTTCGAGAGCGTAGAGACATGAGGGAGGAGTCTCGACAAAAGTCAAAGTGGAGTCGATCCTCCCATTGTTCATCGCCCATCTTGCGAAGCGGGCACCACAGACGTGGAGATTCAAGAGGAGGAGCTTGACGAAGCCTCAGAGCTAGAAATTAATTGCCCTCAAATGTGAAGTTTTTGTTTCTGTACTGATGTCGTTTGCCCGATTGAGGCAAATTTTCTGTAACCATATCACTTATAAATAGATGTTGATTCTCAAGTTCCTCCTTGTCTCATGTCGCCCTTTCTTGTTGTCATCGAGCTTTGGTGCTCGGATAGTTTTTTAACAAATGGTCTTTGACAGGCTATGGAGACGAGCAATCCTTGGCGCTTCACTGGGCTCACCACCTTGGGCACTTACTACAGACAATTTGGCACTTCGGGAAGCATTTCCATAGGGGTATTCATGAAGCGACTGGCCGCTTTGATTCAAGGAAGCGGCGCATTGAGAAATAGTGCATTAATTAAGAATGTCGATGATTGTGCTGCCCATGAGAGAATCGACGTAAGGCAGCATTTAGGGCTTATGGGGGTTCTCTAAATGGTGATGGATTGGTCCACGAGTGGTCATCCCAAATTAACTTCTGGAGTCGGAAAGATGCATTGTTTACTACCTATGAAACCGTTAGGATTTTCAAAGCCAACGGTTGGGTTCCAATGGAGGCATCAACGCCTATATAAAGGGTCCGGTGGTTAAGGGGACATTTGTCACCCAGATCCTTTTGCAGTGCATGTAGCTCTTCATTACCTTTGCTTTGATGATGCCTTCCAAGAGTTCGATAAAACTGACAGTCAAAGAGAGGTGGGCTGCGGTCAAGAGGGAGGCTGCCTTGCTCCAAAGGGTGAGGAAAAGAGGGCCAGGCTAATCTTCCATCATTGGCTCCAGCATGCCGCCTCCTGTTCCTGCCCTCTAGCCCTGTCGGACCCCTATCGAGAGGGAACGACTGCAACCAGCTCGGGGCATCCATGGCCCCGACTCCTCCTTATGGATTCCTGCAGCCGTGCGAGATTGATGTGTCGAGGAATTCTGGGCTTCGACTGCATTTGAGGAGGAAGTTATCGATTTCGCCACCTCCACCTTCATCCAGGACTTTTAGGACTGTAAAGTTTGTTTGTGGAAGATGTGCCTTAGTTGGACCTTCGCTATCTTCAGTTAGGGAACAGCGACGAGGAGTTATTCTCTTCCTCTTCTAATGAGGAATAAATCCTAGTCTTTGTACTTGCCTTCCTCTTTTTCTTTTTCTTCTCTCTTCTCTTTTTTTTTTCACTATAAAAATTGTTACTTTGGAAAAAAAAGCAAGTTTATTCTCATTGTGCACTCTTTGAGTAGGCATTTATATTCCCAATCGATTGAAGACTAATTAGTATAGCATCAGACTGGGACCGATCAATAGGCCTTTCACCTGGAGTTAAGCAATGACTCTATTCAATATAGGGCCGATCAAAAGTTAGACTGATCAAAGGCTATCCCTAAAAGCTAAGTCAATCAAAGGCCATCCAATGTGGGACTGATCGAAGGTCGCCTGGTTGAAACCACTCTATTCTCTTTATACGTTTGCCGATCGAGGGTCAGATCAACCAAACAGGATTACAGATAACTGACCACTCAGGATATTGACTTTTGGGTTTGCGATCTGATATGGCCCGATGAGATCATGCAGCGACCACCCGTGACTTTTCGCTGCTCGGTTGATGCCTATGCCTTAGGATGCCAGCTCACAAGTGTAACCCAGGGTCGGTAAAAGGATAAGGGCCTAGAGGCAAGATTGGACTTGGAATAGGTTGAAAAAAGTAGGCCTGCGGGTCAGCTAGGCGAACCTATCAAGCGCCGCCACTCAGTATCCTTGGAATAGCTGATTGCCAAGGGGAAGGCTTGCCAGAAGTTAACTAGTAAAAATCTTGGCCATTTGAATAGTGGGGAGCCGAGCGTTGATCGATCGTAGGGGTAACAGTTGAGATAATAGTTGAGTGGTCGGCATCGGCAAGGGGCCTTAACTTGCTAGACGTTGGCCTCTTCATGTCATCATTCCAGATGGGATTCTTCTTACATATGCCTCCTACTCCTGAGTCCGAGCTTTGATTAGGCAGAGGGAGTAGTTCTGTGTGCATCAACTGAGAATGTGAAGAGTCAATTCCCATGTGGGATGTATGCATCATTTTTTGGGTGTGTCTACACCTCTACGCCCGCATTAAATGCACATCACCTTAAAAGTCTGGCAGAATAGGAGTGAAGCGGTGCAAGCGTGCCCTTTATGTCTGAATTAAATATGTGCTAGTAGAGGTGGTGCTCGTGACTAGTCCCTGATCGACATGTAGCATGATTTAATCGGGGTAGTTGTAGGGTGCTTCTCTTTTTATGAGGGGACTCCCCCCCCTCCATCTTAGGATGAAAATCTTTCTTTCGCTTGCCATGGTGTGGCAGGATAGCTTCTTCATGGGCGGTAGAACCCCTGTTCCCGATCGAAGCCACTGACGGTCACTTGAGAGAGTGGAGTCATCTTGCAAGCTTCAGATTGGTGTGGAAGGTATTGGAAATGGCCATCTTGCTCGATGGGAGTGACGATCCATGACCTTGAGGAATGGTTCCGATGCCATACTCAGAGTGGGTCTGGCTTCAGTGACAATCTCTAGTGGGGTCTCCGTGGAGTACGTGCTTCAAAGAGGGATGGGCATGGGGCCGCGCAATTGCTCCCAATGGGGTTTGCGATCTTCATCGCTCGGGGACTTCTTCCACAAGGCCCTCAGTGGCCTACTGAAGTGGTCTGGATGCGGCCTTCACTTATTGCCGTCGGTACTTTACTCGTTTCCCGAACGGGTCGGGCTCCCATCTTGGGGTGGAATGAGGGCGGCGGTTGCCACTGACCGCTGGGTGTGAGAGCACCTCTTTCTCGATCTCCTCCTTCAGTTGGATGATTGGCCTACCTCTTGCACTCCTCCTACAATGGAGGTGGCAGGTAGTTAGCATCATCCGATGAAAGAGTGTGGGGATCTCACCTGAGAGGTGGTAGAGGGTTTCCTTAAGGATTTGGGGCCGTGGTTTCTTCCAAGACCAAAGCTCAAGATGTCGAGGTTAAGACAGAAAAAGGGCCTTCCATCTCTAGCCTAACAGTCGGCAAGTCAGAGTGAGCAGGACTCCAAGCCAAACTCCTAGGCATTTGCATCGCTTCTGAAACTGCAACATCCATGTAGGGGAGGCGACGGCACACCTAAATTTTGGTTTTCTTTTCAAACGAAGCATAAAGTCGGCTTGACCTTTATTGTGTATTTTTATTTACTATTTTTTGTATAATGCTTGGTGCGTCATCTTCATAGAAACCTTCATCATCAATTGAAAAATGAGTTTAAATTCTATCGTCGCATATTTTCATATGTATGCATGGAATTAGCATTTTCGACCAATTAGGAGTCATCCACTTATGCAAGGCAGATAGAAAAAGTTCTCTAGTGAGGCTGAGCATGAACCATCTTTGCTTGAAGCTTGTTGTAAGCTAGGCCGATCAAAGGCTGCATTGTCCAAAAGCTAATCAAATGCTTTTTCTACATTAGATCGATCAAAGATCGAACCGATCAAAGGTCATATTGTCCAAAAATTGATCAAAGATTTCTTCTACATCGGATCCATTAAAAGTCATATTGTCTAAAAATCGATCAAAGACTCCTTCTATGTCAGGCCGATCAAAGGTCGGGCCGATTAAATGCCGTATTGTCTAAAAACTGATCAAAGACTCCTTTTACATCAGACCGATCAAAGATCGGATCGATCAAAGGTTGTGTTATCTAAAACTCGATCAAAGGCTTCTTCTATGTCAGGCCGATCAAAGACTGGATCGATTAAAGGCCATGTTGTCTAAAAATCGATCAAAGACTCCTTCTACATCAGATCGATCAAAGGCTTCTTCTACGTCAAATCGATCAAAGATTGAACTGATCAAAGGCCGTATTGTCTAAAAGTCGATCAAAAGCTCCTTCTACATCGAACCAATCAAGGATCGTATTGTCTAAAAATCGATCAAAGGTTCTTTCTACATCGGATTGATCAAAGGTTGAGCCGATCAAAGGTCGTGTTGTTTAAAAGTTGATCAAAGACTTTTTCTACGTCGGATCGATCAAAGATCAGGCCGATCAAAGATCGTATTGTCTAAACTACGAGTCAATAAATAGACAAGAAAATAACTTGAGAAAAGAAAAAAATTATTATTGAAAAAGATGGCATGGTACATTATTGATAATACATTCGGAGGTTCTCCAAGTTCTATGGTCGGAAAAATAGGACTCCATCTAGTTGCTTCAGATGATAGGTTCCTAGTTTGACAATTTCATCCATCTAGTAGGGACCTTCCTAATTTGGTGCTAACTTACCTCGCTCACCCGATTGAAAAACTTTTGCGCTACGTAGGATCAGGTCACTGACCCTAAAGTACTTATCCCTGACTTTTGAGTTATAATATCGGACCATCCAGTGCTGATAAGCAGTCATTCTGATGCGAGCTCTTTCTCAAACTTCTTTCAGTAAATCCAGATCCACGTATAGTCTTTCTGCATTGGTCTGCTCGTAATTCTCGACTCATGCTAATGGGATTTCGATTTCCACAGGGACTACCGCTTCGACTTTGAAGATGAGGTTGAAGGAGGTTCCCCCATTGGGACCCTCGACATCGTCTGATATCCCCATAGCACATGATAAAGTTCATCAGCCCATGCCCTTTTGGCTCTACCCAATCTCCGCTTCAGGCCCTGCAGGATGGTTTGGTTTGTCACCTCTGCTTCCCTGTTCGCCTGAGGGTAAGCTATAAAGGTAAGGTGATATGAAATTTCATTCTCCCCACAAAGCTGTTCTAGTCTGGACTGAGTGAGTTGATGCCCATTGTCGGTTATTAATACTTGAGAAAGTCCAAACTAGCATATTATGCACTTCTAGATGAAGTTCACTACTTTTGCTTCAGTAATGCAGGCCCACGATTCAACTTCTACCCACTTGGTAAAGTAGCCACGACAACAATCAAAAATTTTCGCTGACTTGATGCTGAAGAAAAAGGGTCGAGATGTCCATTCCTCACTGTGCGAATGGCTAGGGCGCACATATGGAGGTGATCAGTGCGGCAAGCAGGTGCTATATGTTTGAATGCTGTTGACACCGATCCCACCACGTGATTAGGTTCTAGGCATCCTACTACATAGTCGGCCAGTAATAGCCTTATCAGAGGAGTTTGTAGGCTAATATCCTCTTTCCAACATGGCTTCCACATGCATCTTCATGTACCTCCCTCAGGGCGTACTCAGTTTCTATTGATCACAGACATTTGAGGAGTGGCAAAGAAAATAATCTTTTATATAGTTTTCTCTTATGAAGAAGATATTGGGATGACTAGTACTTATTTTTCAAGCTTTCTTTCAGTCTGCTGGCAAAGTCCCATCTCTGAGATAGCAAAGTCCCTCCACCAGATACCGTCACTATACTTTGCTTTTCTAATTTTCTTCTTTCTTCCCCCCATCTTTTTACATGATCTCCATGCAGATGTTCCACTTCCTTACTGAGCTATCAAACTATGCGGAGAGAGCAGATAGGATTCACGCTTAGCCTGAGACTCAGCCTTCTACAACTTCTCTTTGTGAGCAAGATCAACGCCCACCTTGGCCAGTACCTCCTTAAGGCACCAGACTTCTATCTCAGCCATCTTAGCTCGAGCATGAATCCTATCTGCTCTCCCCACATGGTTTGACAGCTCAGCAAGGAAGTGAAACATCTGCATAGAGATCATGTAAAAAGATAGGGGAAGAAAGAAGAAAATTAGAAAAGCATAGTGACAGTACCTGATGGAGGGAGGTCATGGCTTGCCTCCGTGGATTAACAAAGTTTCACGCCCTGAGCTTCTCTTGCTCCACAGAAAAGAGCGTACCTTCCATCAATCCCCAAATAAGTTTTCAGTTATCAAAAGTGGCATCCCCAGGGATGTTGTGCGGGTGGACACCACCATCAGATGGCTCCTCTATAAAGACCGACATGCTAGGACCGACCATCAAAGATGAAAGTCTTTTTCCCCTGTGAGCAGGAGAATCCAAAACGAAAGCTGAAGCTACATGAGGAATATACGACTGAACGGAAGGGAAGACTTCAACCGGACAAGGCACGTTTGGTTGAGCAGGAGATGCGACCACAATGGTGCCCTCGATCGAAAGGGCTCGCTCGACTGGGGCTCCTCATTGGCTGACCATGATGGTCTTCATCCTCTTCAAAGAACCCTCAACAGTTGAAGCTCCCCTCTTCTTAGGGGCATTCTTCCTCAATTTGGTGAGGGTTTCGGGCTTCATATCTACAGTAACACGACAAGGGTCAGAAATGTAAAAGAATAAAAGAGAAAAAAGTTATAATTTTCTACTCACCCTTAGGATCGATCGAGCTAAGTCCCACATAATAGAGGACCTCCTTGGACAATAGCTTCCCCAAGGGAGGAACCTTGAAGTCCCTAAGGACTTTAAAGTAACCTTTCTCCTTAGCCTCCAGCCTTGGAATGTTATTGACTAAGGCCTTCGATTGTCTCCAGTTTGGCAAGTTCCAACTACCAGATGATGAGCAAGAAATGAAAAGAAAGCACCCCTTCCACCCATAAATGGAGGAGGGAGGGCCTATAATCAGACAAGAAACTCTCCTTTGAGTTGCAATGTACCATCAATCCTTGACATATGGATGCCTCTTGATGGTAAATAAAGTTTGAAAAAGAGGAGCAGAGGCCTGAACATCTACCATGAAGCAAACAACTAAGAAACCGACGATAAAATGAAAGAAATTTGGAACAAGCATTCAGAGAGGAATACAATAAAATCAGAAAAGATTGAGAATAAAGGGAAGAATGGAAAACCGCAGACCGACATGGAATGCCTCCTCGTACACTACTAATCGATCGGGCGATGGATCGTTCATCCGTCAGTGGTCCCAGAAAGCTCCAAATCAAACTCCGTCAGAACCCCATACAAGGCTCGGATCCGAACTAAGTCCTCCAACCCTAGCATGGAGCCCAGGTCACCAAGCCCAAAAGTCGAATCGATCTTGGAACCCTTGCATTTCCTGATAGGATTCTTAGGACTCGCCCCTGAAGAGGTGGGCCATTCTTCGATCGAATCAACTAACCCCACCACCATTAGGAGAGTTCGATGGAAAGCTCAGGACCCAGAAAGAAAAAAGAAGAAAACAAATGCAAGAATAGATGGACAAAAAAGAACGGTCAAAGAAAACCAACCTGGATAGAAGGAAGAAAGCTAGAGAGACAATTGGAGACAGTAAGGACAACTCCTTAAAAATGTCACAGCAAAGGGAGGACCTAGACGGAGCGAACCTAGCACGATGGCGACTGAGGAAGAAGAACCAGAAGAAGAGGGGGAGACTCAAAAGACTACTAGAAAGCATAAGAGGGAAGGAAAGTGGTGCGGCTTTATAGTCAGAAAAGGACAGCTCCAAAAGATCGTGAATCATCGCCATTGAACGAGCAATCCACACATGGCAACTTCCCATCGATTGGCTCTCATCACCAGTCATCCGGATTAATGCACCACATCGAAAAAGGCATCCATCAGAATTTCAGTCAAAAATCTGTATTTCAGCTATGATTGCCTATCCAGACCCCTTCATATCCATCTCGAGAATCATTCACCCCTTTTTGTCTCAAACTTTTCACATCTTCAGCACTAGAGATTAGTAGTACTCCCTTCATTTGATCAAAGCTCAAACTCGAAAGTAGGGGGTATGTGTTAGGGAAGAATTTATACAGACCGAAAATGCGAAGAAGTCCAAGGTCCAAAATAGTCAGACCCAATTCCTGGAAAGGCGAAGCCATGGCCTGCTCGTGATCGGCCTCCATTTGAGTCAAGCCACAGCTGACCTTCGACTCGCATTGCCTCAACGAAAGCTGATGTCGAGGGTTTGTCGGCATAACCTAAAGAACCTTATTTAGACTTATCGGTAGCCCTTTGGTGGTCTATCCATTGGTACCGACATCTAGAGCTACCTACAAATGACATGGACCGATTGGGCATCTATTCATAGCCAGTAGTTTCAAGCTGAACAAGCATCGACAGCGGACAAACCTCATGCTTAGCGATCAGTCTGACTCTCGACCAAGGGCCATCTTTCCAAGAGAATGGTCGCAACATCTGACCCTTCTTCGGTCCTATCCACCAACAATGACTTATCCAATAACCTCCTTAATGGCTGCCGACACCCCTCCCCCGATCGATCGTTGCTGATAGCTCCTCGAATGTCACTGATGAGGCCTCGAGTCAACCTAGTCGATTTAAATGCCTTAACCAATTGGATCACCTGAGCAACCAGACTATATCCTAACAAACTTCTAAAACGTGACGGACAGGATATCCTAACAAGCTTTCGAAACGTGATCACATGGTGTAACAGACACCCACGACTAATAATCTGATTAGTGGGCAGATAGCAGGCTGCCTATCCTGACGGCCTACAGGCACAGGCCTAACAACCTCCGGACTCCATCTATAAGAAGATGCAAAAAAGGAGACCCCAAGGTAAGCCGTCACTCTGCCTGTCATGCTTCTCCTTCTGTTGAACGAGATACTGACTTGTACATCGGAGGGTCTCCACTGGAGCCACCTTCGATCGGAGCTTTTCTTGCATATCGCACCTCTGAAAGATCGATCTCCACCATTTGCTCCAACTCCTCCGATGCTGGTCAATATCTCATACCAACAGATATGCTGAAGTTTGTTTTCTCAAACCTAAATGATGTACTTTGCATGTGCATATGCACATATATTAACAAACGCATAATTTATAGATGCATGTATGCACATAGATACATACCTATGTACATGTAATAGTATTTGGCATCTGCAATTTCTTGATTTATTTACAAGGGGAAGTTTGTGATGAATGATTCTGAACTCCTCTAATCTAAAGTAGATTCGACAAACATGTTCCTTATTTAATCCCATATGCTTCTTTCTATTTTTTTCATTTTAGGGGGATTGTGAAGGCACGTATTTAACATAAATAAGATGCATATACGAGAGAGAAATGATTGACAAGCTAAATCTACTAAAATATATCAATGGACAAAGTAGTTAATTTTATGATTTTTTTTCTTGAAAAAAATGTGAGCTCTCATTTCTCTATAAGCCCATACGTTGGTAAATAATGAAAGAATAAATATTGAGCTGCAGGATGTGAATTGGCTGGCCATGTCCTAGTAGAAGAAATTGTTCATGTAAAGGAAGCTAGGAAGATATTGGGACTTGGGGGCAATGAAGCCAATTATATTTTTAAAGTTTACATTTTTTTTTCTCTTTTCCCATCTAATTCTCTAATAAAATCTAAGCTTAGAAATAATTACCAAATCTTCATACCAATAAGGCAGTGGATTAGGCAGTAAGAAAAGGCAAGAGAGCAGGAGTTTGTTATAGATTGACAGCAAGAATCTCTTTTTGACTAGAGTTGCATATTGTTTGCAGAAACTTTTGGTGTATGTTACGAGAGACGAGTTAACTACCTCCAACTTATATTAAAAGAAAAAAATAAAATTATTAGAAAATGCAGCACCTTTCCTTTCAAAAGTCTTACTAAAGTAGATCAAAAAATACTTCAACTAATTCTAGGGGATTGGCATTCTGTAAATCTTTCTTTCTTTCTTTTTTTATTTTTTTTGATAAGCAAAAAGGCAAGCAAGTCACCCTCTCATAAGTATAATAATTGTATATATCTTCATATCAGAAGAGAAGAATTTCAGTACTATCGTGGACAGAACACTCTTCATATAATTATCAAAAATTACCCTTGATAACTTCAAAAAAGTTCTATTAGTTAAAAATCATTTATTACAAAAAAATAAAAAATTCAAGCAATTATTGGAAGTGTACACAAAAAGAGGATCAATCATAGAGTGTATATTGAGGAGGATAGGGGATGATGGCATCTATATTAGGATAAATGTTAAGGGGCTGCATATTTGTAGCAAATAGTTATGAGATTTGGGTGAGTTATTATGTTTAAACAAAATCTTATAATTCAAGTTAATTCAAATTTACTCTTATACTAATTTTATCTATCTGCTGCCTTACCTTGTAGAACCCAAGCCATATCAACATATACCAAATGTTATGGTGATGATAATATTTATACATCAACAATCATATATGGGATGGATTATGTTCTTGTTAATGGGATGTGTATCTATTTTTATTAGATTGGAAATCAATAATTGAGCACCTATTTAAAAATTAATAACACTAAATGTGATATATACTATTAAAATGCTTAGTTAAAAGCTATAATTATGTATTTTAGCATTCTCTAATCGATATTTCAAGTGGATGCAAAAATTACAATCAAAATGCCATGAGCCGATATTCTATTGTAATTCAAACATTAAATTTATTGATTTTCAATTTATTTTAATAAATGGATCATGATCAACAAGATGAATTCTTAATTAAATACTTTATTATGTATTTTAGCATACTAGTGCAATGAAAACTATCTACTTGATATATAAATTAGAAACTACCGAAATAGATCACTTTTTATTTCTAGGTATTTTTTTAGTGGTGTAATTGATAATCAATTTTATGAATCTTTGATTTGAATGATTGATTATTAATTTTAGATCCATGAAGATCGAGTAGATATATTCTCTTTTCAGAGGACAATATTCCATCTCATCGTATTTATATTTCACAAACTTATTTTATTAGACATATCTTTTTTCAGAGTTATAACTTAAATTAGATTGAACTTTCTTGATTTAATGGACTCCACTTGTATACTAGTGAATAGTAAAAAGGACACTATCACCTTTATATAGCTTTAGTTTTTACCTAGATAACACAAGAAAATAGCGCCAGATTTCTTTAATATACAATTAGCTACATAAGAAAATAGTGCTATTTTTTCTTTTTTTTTGCTCGTATACATGTGCAAGTCCAATGATTAGTAAAAATTAGAAAAAATAATTGCTTCTATACATTTATTTTTAGTAGTAACAACTGTCCATACTAAATCTCATCTCTAAAGATTATGAAGGATAAAATAGATATTTCTAATGTTTACCATTTCAACCGATTATCAATCTTTTTCTGAAAGAGTGAGATGAGGGGAAGAGAGAGAGAGAGTGATAGAGTATAGAGTAAGAGTGAGAGGAAAACACATATGGTTTGGCAATTGGTCCTAATGAATCTTCACCTACCCGAGTTGCTGAGCAACCAAACAAATATTTTGGGATCCTGGAGATCAATATTACCAAATAAAGACTTAATCCAGGGAATAGACACCAAATTTGCTATTTGATTCTAACACTCTTAGTGAGAACGTAATAAAAGAATCTTTGAGTTTCAAGCCTTCACCTCCCATCCAATGACTTAGCAAACAATTTTTTTTTTCAAATCATGAATCGCTTATATTAATAGTAAACAAACACCTGCCATATAGAAGGTCTTTCAAGCAATCCAACTTCTTAACTCTAGTGAATGATTGTTATGATGATGAGAAAGATCGAAAATGCTCGGTCTTATAAAGTGTTCCCTCCTACGCAAACTTCCCTCCCAACACCAATCAATACCTCTCATACATGTCTCTTATGCAAACATTAAGGGGCCAGATTTCTATCATGTGTTTTGGGATTGTAAACTCCTTTTGAGCTGATGTGTAGCTAGATTTTGGGATTATAAACCCATGTGTTTTGAGATTGTAAAGTCCTTTTGAGCTAATTTGCTCGAAGTGCATCCAAAGATTTGTCCGCTAGTAGAAACCTGCTTCACTTTGTAAAGATAAATTATCTTATAGTAAATTAGCTAGATATCCCTAACTCTTAAATCCCCAAAAAAATGAGAGAGAGTGGAGAAAGAAATTGAAAGGGATAATAGGAGAAAATATTCATTGCAATGATGATACCACGTCACCGTTGTAACAAACCAATGAAAAGTTGAGAATGGATGAAATACACAGGGGTAGTGTGGGGTATTATCCATGAATATCAATACAATATATGACAATTGACGAAATATAAATGCTTTCATTGGTTTGTTATAAATTTAACATGGTATCACCGTTGCAATAAATATTTTTTCAGGATAATAGTCTATGTGAGTAATATGATACAAGAGAAAAGAGTGTGGAAAAAAGGATTCAAAGAAAAAAAGAGAGGCATAAGGGGGTCCTTGGATGTGAGATTTTCATCTAGCAGATATAACAATTCTTCTATATCAATTTTAATTAGCTAAAAAAATTTTAAAATAGAGGAAGCCATTCTGTGATCAATAAGGATGGCAATGGGTTGGATGTAGATTGAGTAGGTCACTATATGAATTTGCCTTGTAATTGAAAACTATGTACCTATACCCACCCCATACTTAGATATCTTGGGATAAGATGAGGTGGAGTAGGGATAATTGGGTGGGTTGGACAGGTTAGGTTGGATAAAGCTACAAAAATCAATTTTTTTCATACAAATTAAATAAATCAAAAAGAAGATAAAAGTAAATCTTAGTACTTTACATGATATTATACAAAATGAGAGTCTAAGATATAGAGGACTTATATGGTTCACGAGAAGAGAAGGGAGGAAAGTATAGTCAACAGAAAAATGATGAAATCCCTCTTGTTTTATTGAATTTTTTTTAAAAAAAGATTGGGAAATAATATTTTGAAGAAAATAAAATTTGCATGTTTAATGAGAAAGAAAAACTCAAGTGGGACATGGGTTTTTGGTTTTCTTATGGATTGAAAATTGAGATCTTTTTTTCAAAAATATCCTTAGAGTAATGAATAAAATAGAATTATATATTTTTTATTAATAATATAAAAAATATTTTAAATAACTTTTTCAGAAAAAGTAGATGCTTAAACAAATATAAGACACTCTTATATGTCTTACTTTACCATGATCAATGAAACATGCCAAAATCACTTTTTCAAGTATCATATTTTTAAGAATCAATTTTTCAAAAAAAATATTTTAGAAAAATCCTTCTTGAGAACCAAATAAGCCCAAAATATAACAAAATAAATTTTTAGCAATAATAAAAATACAACAAACAAAAAAATTATTCTTTAAAAATCAAAATTTGATAAAAGAATAAAATAAAGTAACTTATATCCATGAAAATCGAAGAAAAAATCTATGACCATGGTTTGGCAATTGGTCCTAATGAATCTTCGCTTACTTGAGCTGCTGAACAACCAAACAAATATTTTGGGGTTATGAAGATCAATATTACAAAATAAGGACTTGATCCAGAAAATAGACACCAAATTGGCTATTGGATTCTAGCACCCTTAGTGATAATGTAACAAAAGAATCTTTGAGTTTCAACCTTTATCTCCCATTTGGTGACTTAGCAAACAACTTTTTTCAAATCATGGACCACCTATATCAATAGTAAACAAACACTTATGATACAGAAAGTCTCCCAAGCAATTCAGCTACTTCTTAACTCTAGCAAATGACGGTCATGACAATCAGAAAAATCAAATATGCTTGACCTTATAAAGTATTCCCTCCCACGCAAACTTTCCTCCTAACACTAATCAACACCTCCTTATCTCATGCATGTCTCTCATGCAAATATTAAGGGGTCAGATTTTTATCATGTGCCTTGGGATAGTAAGATCCTTTTAAACTGATGTATACTAGATTTTAGGATTGTAAATTCCTTCTGAGTTGATATATCTTGAGATTGTAAACTCCTTTTAAGCTGATCTGCTCAAGGTCTATCCAAGGATGTGTCCACTAATAGGAACCCACTTCACTTTGTAAAGATAATTTACCTTATAGTAAATTGCAGATATGGGTATCTCTAACTCTTAAAGGCCCTCCTAAAAAAAAATGAAGAGAGAGTGGGGAAAGAATTAAAAGGGATAATAGTCTATGTGAGAGTGTTGGAAAAAAAGGATTCGAAGAAAAAAAGAATGGCATAAGAGAGTCCTCATGTGGGAGATTTTTATATAAAATTTTTATGTAGCAAATAAAAAATTCTTTTAAATTAATTCTAATTAGTTAGAATAATCTTAAAATAGAGGGAACCACTTATGATTAATAGAGATAGCAACGAGTTGGGTATGAATTGGGTAGATCACTGCTTGAATTTGTCCTATAATTAAAAACTATGTATCCATACTTATCTCAAGACAGGATGAGGTGGAGTTGGAATAGTTGGATAGGTTGGACAAGTAAAGTTGGATAAAGTTATAAAAATCAATTTTTATCATATAAATCAAACAAATAAAAAAAATATAAAAATAAATCTTGGTACTTAATATGACATTATACAAAATAAGAGTCTAAGATATAGATGACTTATTTGGTTTGCGAAAAGAGAAGGAAAGTATAGTCAATAGGAAAATGATAAAATCCCTCTTGTTTTATTGAAATTCTTAAAAAAGAGAGATTGAAAAGTAGCATTCCTAAGAAAATAAAATTTGCACATTTCATGAGAAAAAAATTTCAAGTGGGACATGGGTTTTCAGCTTTCTCATGTGTTGGAAATTGGGATCTTTTTTTCAAAAGTGCCCTTAGAGTAATGAATAAAATGGGATAATATATTTTCTTTTATTAATAGTATAAAAGGTATTTTAAATAGCTTTTTCAAAAAAGTGATGCTCAACCAAATATAAGGTACTCTTAAATGTGTCACTTTCTTATAACCAACCAAACATACCAAAATTATTTTTTTAAGTATCGTATTTTCGTGAATTAACTTTTCAAAAAAATATTTTAGAGAAAAAATTCTTTTCATGAATCAAACGAGCCCAGAGGAAAGTATAGTCAACGAAAAAATGATGAAATTTCTCTTGTTTTATTGAAGTTTTTAAAAAAAAGAGATTGAAAAATAGTATTTCGATGAAAATAAAATTTGCATGTTTCATGAGAAAGAAAACCCAAGTGGGACATGAGTTTTGGCTTTCTTAAAGATTGAAAATTAGGATCTTTTTTTCAAAAATATCCTTAAAGTAATGAATAAAATAGAACAATGTATTTTCTTTTATTAATAATATAAAAGATATTTTAAATAATTTTTTAAGAAAAATAGATGCTTAAACAAATATAAGACACTCTTATATGTCTCACTTTTCCATGATCATGTCAAAATCATTTTTTTAAGTATCATATTTCTAAGAATCAATTTTTAAAAAAAATATTTAAGAAAAAAATTCTTCTTGAAAATCAAATGAGCCCAAAATATAACAAAATAAATTTTCAACAATAATAAAAATATAACAAAAAAAAATATTCTTTAAAAATCGAAAATGATAAAAAAATAAAATAAAGTAACTTAGCTCTATGAAAATCAAAGCAAAAATCTATGATCATAATTTGACAATTGGTCCTAACAAATCTTCACCCACTTGAGTTGCTGAACAACAAAATAAATATTTTGAGGTTATGGAGATCAATGTTATAAAATAAAGACTTAATCTAGAGAATAGACACCAAATTGACTATTGGATTCTAGTGTCCTTGGTGAGAATATAACAAAAAATCTTTAAGTTTCAACCTTTATCTCCCATCTGGTAACTTAGCAAACAATTTTTTTCAAATCATAGACCACCTATATCAATAGTAAACAAACGCCTGCTATATAGAAGGTCTCCCAAGCAATCCAGCTACTTCTTATCTCTAGCAAATGACTGTCATGACAATCGGAAAGATCAAATATGCTCGGCCTCATAAAGTGTTCCTTTCCATGCAAACTTTCCTCCCAACACCAATCAACACCTCCTTATCTCATGCATATCTCTCATGCAAACATTAAGGGGCCGGATTTTCATCATGTGCCTTGGGATAGTAAGATCCTTCTGAGTTGATGTATACTAGGTTTTGGGATTGTAAACTCCTTCTGAGTTGATATATCTTGAGATTGTAAACTCTTTTTGAGCTGATATACTCAAGATCCATTCAAAGATTTGTCCACTAATAAAAACCCACTTCACTTTGTAAAGATAATTTACCTTAAAGTAAATTATTGATATGGGTATCCCTAACTCTTAAAAGCCCTCCCC
Organism: Elaeis guineensis; assembly: GCF_000442705.2. Classification (NCBI taxonomy): domain Eukaryota; kingdom Viridiplantae; phylum Streptophyta; class Magnoliopsida; order Arecales; family Arecaceae; genus Elaeis; species Elaeis guineensis. Next base: position 132,326,573 of record NC_025996.2, read on the forward strand.
CCTAAAAAAAAAGAGAGTGGGGAAAGAAATTGAAAGGGATAATAGTCTATGCGAGAGTGTGGGAAAAAAGAGATTCGAAGAAAAAAAGGATGGCATAAAAGAGTCCTTATGTGGGAGATTTTTATATAAAATTTTTATATAGCAAATAAAAATTTTTCTAAATTAATTCTAATTAGTTAAAATAATTTTAAAATAGAGGAAACCACTCTATGATTAATAAGGATAGCAATGAGTTGCGTATGAATTAGGTAGATCACTACTTGAATTTATCCTATAATTAGAAACTATGTATCCATATCTATCTCAAGACACGATGAGGTGGAGTGGGTGGGGTTGGAATAATTAGATAGGTTGGACATGATATCTCAAGTTATTAAAATCAATTTTTATCATATAAATCAAACAAACAAAAAGAAATATAAAAATAAATCTTAGTACTTAACATGATATTATACAAAATAAGAGCCTAAGATATAGAGAACTTATTTGGTTTGCGAGAAGAGAAGAAAAATATAGTCAATAGGAAAATGATAAAATCCCTCTTGTTTTATTGAAATTCTTAAAAAAGAGAGATTGAAAAGTAGCATTCCTAAGAAAATAAAATTTGCACATTTCATGGAAAAGAAAAATCCAAGTGGGACATAGGTTTTTAGCTTTCTCAGGGGTTGAAAATTGGGATCTTTTTTTCAAAAATGCCCTTAGAGTAGTGAATAAAATGGAAAAATATATTTTCTTTTATTAATGGTATAAAAGATATTTTAAATAACTTTTTCAGAAAAGTGATGCTCAACCAAATATAAAGTACTTTTAAATGTATCACTTTTTTATGACTAATCAAACATGCCAAAATCACTTTTCTAAATATCATATTTTCGTGAATCAACTTTTCAAAAAAAATATTTCAAAATTTTTTTTTTCACAAATCAAACGAGCCCAGAGTATAACAAACTAAATTTTCAATAATAATAAAAATACAACAAACAAAAGAACTATTATTTAAAAAATCAAAAATTGATAAAAGAATAAAATAAAGTAGTTTAGATCCATGAAACTGGAAGCAAAAATCTATGATCGTATTAAGAAGTTTCCATGAAACTAAAAATAATCTAATCGTAATATAGAAGGCAAAATAAAATAAAAATAAAAAAATAAAAAATCAAACTAATACTGAACTGATGGATAGAAATTTAGGTGTAGATAGAAAGTAACAGATTGGCTTGGGAAAAAGAGTTGGTGCAAAATTAAAGCTAAGATTTGGTTAGAAAAAGAAGGAAAAATCGGACAACGGGAGTCATGAGACGAGTGAGTGGAGCAACAAGGACAAATAATGAAGAAGAGATAAATGGAGTTATATATATTTAGATTAGATTCGGAGTAGATTTTACATCTATCTTGGATTTGCTTCAAATCAAGATCGATACCCCTACCAACTTTCAACAGAAAGGATAAAACCTGCCCATTAGGGTTGAGGGTTGGGTACTCGATGGGTCAGAGTAAATTATTACACCTATTAATGATCTAGAGATACATCAAATCATCGATCAAATAATAAGAAAAATCTAAACAGCTTCCCAAAAGAAAATTTAGAAAGAGATGAGATTGACTAAAGATAAATATTAAGAAAGTAGGAAATTCAATATCATGCATCCAATAGAACTCAATTTCTTAAACTTTTTTTGTTGAGGTATATTCAATTTCTTAAATTTTATGACTGTCATATGGAAAAGTTTATTTATTTAAAAAAATATTTAATTGTAAAGATAAAATTTAACAAAACCAAAGCACACATCAATCCCAACAAAATAAACATCCAGAGTTCCACCCTCTTGGGAGAATGAAAAGCTTTTCTTACCAGCTAGGCCCTCTTTGGAGAATGAAAAGCTTTGCTTGCCAGCTAGACATCTTCCGAGCCTGTTAGGCACCCTCCCTCTTTGGGATGGAAGTCCTCGGTTTGGCTTTACATGGCGGCTCTTATACCATCCCTCTTAGATAGAAGCCCTACTCATTACACCTAGATCAAGGTGAATTAGGTTTAAAATTTATTATAGTGATATATTAGATATTTTTGGAGTTAATTGTAAAAAAAATATGTATAGATTTGTTATTTGATAACATCTTGAACATTTTATGTAAGAAAACAACAAAACCAATTTAATATTATCAAAACCCATAATAGATAAAATTGATTGGCAACCATACAAAAATTATCATCAACACCACAAGCTGATGATCAAATATACAAAGCTCATCCAAAAATTGTCCGTTTGATTCAAGGAGGGTTAATTGTGAAAAGCTATTAATCTATATTAATTTAGGTTCGAATGGGATCATATAGTGATCAATATCTATTATACTAAAATAAGTCAAATTTTTTATCTAAGATTGTTACAAATGATTTCAATTTGTACTAGATTGGATTATCATTGGCCTTAATTAATCCAATTCATTTGCAGCCTTACAAAGGGCCAGTTAATTATATAAAAAAGCATATCTCCTAAGATTTAAAAAATAAAAATAATAACTACATTATTTTGATTATCCATTCCATGGTTAACACAAAAGGTTGTACCTTTGAGACTATCCAATCCACCCCTCTCCCACAAAAAAAATGTTGAAAAAAAAAATCAGCAGGAGTAGCTCCAACACGAGTGAAATGAGATTTATATACTTATTCATTCTCTCTATGGCAATTTTTTGAAAAAAATAAATCAACTAAAACAAAAATATGTTCAAAAATGCACTAGAAAAAAAATTTAAAAACTCAAAATATCTTGATGATTCTTGGGACCACATACAATAGTTTTCTCTACTCAGTATATCTTTTAGAAAAATTAACATAAAATATCATTTATTGAACTGCCATAAAATCTGAATGGAGATGTTAAAATAGAGGGATTGGTGTAATTAGTAAAAAATCAGACGCTGAAACCGAAATTCACGCCTCCAAAATGAAAATTGAAATTAAACAATTTTTGAAATAAAAAAATCATATGCCCCCAAAAACAAAATTGAAATTGAACAATTTAAAATAAAAATATCATGACTATATTATTTTTTGTATTCTTTTCACAATTTTCATATACAAATAACCAAACTGGATGTATCATCCATGATTTTCATAATATAATTCACATTCGTCTAATAAATATATTTAAAAACAAGGGCACAACCATTATTATGGAGTTAATAATTTGAATTTATATTAAATATAAAGGATGTTAAATGTCAGATATGTCTGATTTTTCACATTCGTACCAGATTTAGTTTCTGAAATCAAACAATTTTTAATTTTTAATTCATAACAACAGCTAATTCATGTATTCGTATATACAAAATGACTTGGGGGTCAAAAAAATTATGCCCTAGCAGCCATGTGAGGTCATTTTAAACGCCAGACCAAAGAGAAAAAAGAAAAAAAAAAAAAAAACATAATGCACCAGTACCATTCAATAATAAAAATGTCATTGGTTCTTTTCTACATGCCATCTCACCAGAAAAAAGGCCCAATAAGGACACCAGGACCGTTCAAATGGGCCGGGAAGCAGAATATATTAAAAAAAAAAAAAAGAAAAGAAACACAAAAGCGAGAACCATTATTGGCTACTGGATATAAGCCTGCCCGGTGATATCCACGTCGCGGTCGCCGGTGGACGGCGGCGGCTTGTGCTTGGGCGCCGGTACGGGCTCCGGCGGCCCGTCCGCACTCTGCGTCTCGCTGGCCCGCGGCCCCTCCGGCTTCCTCTCCGCCTCCCCCTTGTCGTCGGTGCCGTAAAACCCTCCGCCGTAGGCCTCGCGGGTGGCGGGCTTCATCTCGGAGATGTGCGGGGGTTGGGCAGCGGCCTTCCCCTCATCTTCCTTCTCCCATTCCCTGGCTCTTTGCTGCTGCCCCATTTCCTTCGCGTTCGGTACGAACTCTTCCATGCTTTGCTTGTTATTTGGATCGTTTCTAAAGAATTTCTCTGCCTGAGAGGTAATAATCCTTCCGGCATTAGAGAATGGGTTGATTGGAGGTGGCAGTTTCTGCTGTAACGAATGGAAGCAAGACGACACGTGCAACCGTGCACGCCACGTGGAGATGAGTTTGTCTGCCACGTGCGTTGAGACTCCGGAGAGATGTCCACACGTTCATAATTTACGATCCCAACCACAAACGATCTATTTTAAGCGGATTTGATAGGAATGGTTTTGAATCACAAACGTATCAATTCACCTGTATCTGCTTATTAAATATGTTGGATTTAAGTTTATATTTTTGATTAGATTGAATTCAAATTTATATCTTTGACCTATTTAATCTATTCTCCGAGAACGCCCCTCCCACGACTGAAGTCATGAGACAATAAATGGATAAATGTAAAAAGGGCTCAATAGATCAGAGGACTGATCCCTCAAAGATATTTCAGTTCCGACTAAGACCCTCGAAGTCCGATCGATACGACATCGACAGTTTTGGGGATGTCCAGACTTGAGTTAGGGTACCTCCCAAAGTTAACGTCCTTGAAGAATGACTGAAAAAGATATTGGAAAACATCCGAAGGCACAAACCAAAGCTCCGAACTTGGTATGGATTTCGGCGAACTATATCAGAAACTTATCCAAAGATAGCGACTTAAAAGAGATATTGGGGATCCCTGACGGCATCAATGGACCCCATCTATAATTGCTCGCCCGAGAGATCGGAGTTTCGTCGAAGCCTGGAATTTAGAAAAATTCTTTATCAAAGCAACAGAACACAGAAGATTCACAAGGTAAGGATACTCTATCCATTCATTAGAAGTTCATTTATAAGACCGCTAAGGGCAAACACAGGAGATGAACAAGATAAGAAGAAAAGTTTCGAACTCATCGGATAGCACCTCGACATCGACGATCGGCTTGGGATCCGCCTAGGCTTCCACTGCTATCGATTTGATGGCAAGACCTTCGCCAGCGAGTGGCTCATTGGAGGAAGGCCTGAACATTGGAGAAGATTCAGTATTGTAGGGTTGTGCTACTTCAGCCATGGATCTTGAGACTCATCTTTGAAAATTTCTGATCGATGAGAATAGATACCATCAGATCCGTCAAAAAAAACTAAGACGAAATAACCACACTTGTTCGGACGCTCACTGCAAGAATATTCTTTATTAGTGACGGTGAAGAAGCCATCGCTAATAGTAATATTTACTGATAAATTATTACGATAGAAAAAAAAAATTATTAAAAGATTGAAGATCTATTAGTGATGGAGGATTTTGTTATTAGCGACGACATAATCATCACTATAACTTTTAAATTTTAATTAATTATTTATTTTAATTATTTTAAGTCTAATAAGTTATTAGCGATGGCTTTAGCAACACAATTTTCATCGTCGTTAATATAATGCATTAAAACACCCCCATTTTTGATCGATTATTTTCTACCGCAAACCCACCTCCTCCCTTCTTCCCTCACCTCTGATCCCCCTTCTTCTCCCGTCAAACTGTTGGAGCCCCCATCCCCGCATCCTAGTCCCCATGCCGCCATCCCCGCATCGGATTAGCCGTCCCCATGCCTCCACCTCCCCCTTTCTTTTCTCGCTGCACCATCGGAACCCTGTCGGATCCCCCATCCCCACGTCAGTTCTGTCGTTCCTGTGCCCTCACCATCCTCCCTCACCATTCCCTCCTCTTCTTCTCATCCCTTGGTGAGTATTAGTAATGGCTGTGGGGACTGCGGGGGCGACGGTGATGGAGCTGTCACCACATGTCATTTTCTCCTCTTCTAATTTTTAATGTTTGAATTTAAATTTATGATATTTATTTAAATTAATGATGTTTGAATTTAATTTATGTATGGGACGTGCATCCCAACCCTCTCCGTTTGTAATGCTGCTCAGTACTTTAAAATCTCCAGAGTGGGATTTGCCTAGATGCTCTACTGGGGTGATAGGAGATGCCGCCTATGCAGATGCCATGGCTCGGTCCATCAGCGTGGGATGTGTAACTCGATTGTCTTGGGCGACCCCTGAATAATTTGAGTCAACCCTTGAGCAGATGGAGTCGACCCCAAGCTCGAAGACCGCATAACAGCTAGTTTTGTTTATCCTTATGGTGTATTTATTTTATTTACTTTTTATACTTACCTTGTATCATTTTAATTCTTGCATTACTTGCCATAATTATATAATTAATCTATGAATCTATTTATTTTTATTTTTAAGGATTACAAGATAACTACTTTTAGAGGATGGAGTCGTACTAGTTGAGGAGAGAGCTCTAGAAGATAAAGCTCTCGAGGAGAGAGCTCCCATGGGACCAGCTCATATAGTTCTGTAGCATCCACATCACTCGATAAACTCTAATACTTAAAAAATTTTTTTAGATTATTTTATCTTTTGTTATTTAATATAATATTCTTTATGATGTTTTGCTGCTCTCAGATTCGGACGATGTGAGGTCACCATTGACCCCACAGTCATGCAAAGCAGTGGCCAACTCTTAGCCTTAGCATCATGATAGAGGACCCCCATCTAGTTCGATCGGAGGATAGAGAGCTCATCCACGTTCAGAGCAGCTCGTAAGTACTAGATCTTCGAGGAATATATCTAAAATTTAATTATTTTAAAATCAATATTTATTATTTAAAATTAATAAATTTAATTATTTTAAAATTAATATTTATTATTTAAAATTAATTTATAGGATATTTAGGGAGCCTGAGATATCCTATATGATTATCGAGATCATCCAACGATTGATGTCGGAGCCGGTGAATAACAAGCGGCAATTATTAGTTGTTGTAATAAAATAAAATGTAGAACGATGGTTATTAACCTCATTCCAACTATACTTATGGGGCTTACGAATCCTCCACTCACAATGACAAAATAATAATAGTATTTGCTAAATACAATTTTATATAAATAAAATATTATTTATTGAACTGGCATAAAATCTGAGCGGGATGCGTGCAATTAGTAAAAAATCCGAAGCTTAAACCGAAATTCACGCCTCCAAAATGAAAATTGAAATTAAATAATTTTTGAAATAAAAAAATCATATGCCCCCAAAAATAAAATTGAAATCGAACAATTTAAAATAAAAATGTCATAACTATATTATTTTTTATATTCTTTTCATAATTTTCATATATAAATAACCAAACTGGATGTATCATCCACGATTTTCATAATATAATTCACACTCATCTAATAAATATATTTAAAAACAAGAGCACAACCATTATTATAGAGTTAATAATTTGAATTTATATTAAATATAAAGGATATCAAGGATATTAAATGTCAGATATGTCCGATTTTTCACATTCGTACCATATTTAGTTTCCGAAATCAAACAATTTTTAATTCTTAAATTTATTATAAAAATCATCTCTATTTAATTTCGGTTAAAACCATCCCACTTCGGAACAAGTATAGATATCCACCTTTGTTGATATCCCTAAATCAGAAATAAAAATAACATCATGTAATAATCAGTGAAAAGATGAGATAACTACTACGATTCCCAAACAGCCATATAAGGTCATTTTAAACGCCAGACCAAAGAAAAAAAAAGAAGAAGAAGAAAAAAAAAAAAAAAACACATAATGCACCAATACCATTCAATAATAAAAACGTCGTTGGTTCTTTTCTGCATGCCATCTCACCAAACAAAAGGCCCAATAAGGACACCAGGACCATTCAAAGGGGCCGGGAAGCAGAATATATTAAAAAAAAAAAAAAAAAAAGAAAACAAAAACGGCAACCATTATTGGCTACTGGATATAAGCCTGCCCGGTGATATCCACGTCGCGGTCGCCGGTGGACGGTGGCGGCTGGTGCTTGGGCGCCGGTACGGGCTCCGGCGGCCCGTCCGCACTCTGCGTCTCGCTGGCCCGCGGCCCCTCCGGCTTGCTCTCCGCCTCCTCCTTGTCGTCGGTGCCGTAAAACCCTCCGCCGTAGGCCTCGCGGGTGACGGGCTTCATCTCGGAGATGTGCGGGGGTTGGGCAGCGGCCTTCCCCTCATCTTCCTTCTCCCATTCCCTGGCTCTTTGCTGCTGCCCCATTTCCTTCGCGTTCGGTACGAACTCTTCCATGCTTTGCTCGTTATTTGGATCGTTTCTAAAGAATTTCTCTGACTGAGAGGTAGTAATCCTTCCGGCATTAGAGTATGGGTTGATCGGAGGTGGCAGTTTCTGCCGTAACGAATGGAAGCAACCGTGCACGCAACGTGGAGATGAGTTTATCTGCCACGTGTGTTGAGACTCCGGAGAGATGTCCGCATGTTCACAATTTACGATCCGAACCGCAAACGATCCATTTTAAACGGACCTGATATGAATGGATTGGAATTATTAACAGATCAATCCATCGTATCTGTTTATTAAATATATTAAATTTATATTTATATTTTTGATTAAATTGAATCCAAATTTATATCTTTGATCTATTTAATCTATTCCTTTGGGCACGCCCCTCCTTTTAAAGATGGCTAAAATCATGAGACAATAAACTGATAAATGTAAAAAGAGTTCAATAGATCAGGCGACTGATTCGTTGGGATATCTCAGTTTCGACTAGGACCCCGAAGCCCGATTGACATGACTCTGATAGCTTTGGGGATGTCCGGATTTGAGTCGGGGCACCTCCCAAAATTAACATCCTTGATGAACGGTTGAAAAAGATATTGAAAAACATCCCAAGATACAAACCAAAGCTCCCAACTTGGTATGGATTTTGGCGAACTACATCGAAAACTTATCCAAGAATAGTGACAAAGGAGATATTGAGGATCTTGGATGGCATCAGCGGACCCCATCTATACTTGCTCGTCCGATAGGTCAGAGTTTTGTCGAAGCTTGGAATTTAGAAAAATTCTTTATCAAAGCAACATAACACAGAAGATTCAAAAGGTAAAGATACTCCATCCATTCATTGGAAGTTCATTTACAAGACCGCTAAGGGCAAATACAGGGGATGAACAAGATAAGAAGAGAATTTTCGAACTCATCGGACAGTACCTCAACATCGACGATCAGCTCAGGATCCACCTAGGCTTCCACTGCTATCAGTTCAATGGCAAGACCTTCGCCAGTGGGCGGCTCATTTGATGAAGGCCCGACCATTGGAGAAGGTTCAGTATTGTTGGGTTGTACCACCTCACCCATGGATCTTGAGAGTCACTCTTGAAAATTTTTTATCGATGAGAACAGACACCATCAGATCTGTCAAAAAAAGTTAAGACGAAATAACCACACTTGTTCGAACGCTCGCTGCAAGAAAATTCTTTTTTAGCAACGGCTAGGAAGCTATCGCTAATAGTGATATTTACTGATGAATTATTACGATGGAAAAGAAAATAATTATTAAAGGATTGAAGATCTATTAGTGATGGCGGATTTTGTTATTAGCGATGGCATAACCATCGTTATAATTTTTAAATTTTAATTAATTAATTATTTTAAGTCCAATAAGTTATTAACGATGGCTTTAGCGATGCAATTTTCACCGTTGCTAATATAGTGTCCTAAAACCCCCCCATTTTTGATCGATTATTGTCCACCGCAAACCCACCTCTCCCCTTCTTCCCTCACCTTCGATCCCCCTTCTTCTCTCGTCGTGCTGTCGGAGCCCCCATCCCCGCATCCTAGTCTCCGTGCCGCCATCCTCGTGTCGGATCCGCCGTCCCCATACCCCCACCTCTCCCCTTCTTCCCCCGCTGCACCATCGGAACCCTGTCGAATCCCCCATCCAGATGCCAGATTCGTCGTTCCTGTGCCCTCGCCATCCTCCCTCACCATTCCCTCCTCTTCTTCCTACTCCCTGGTGAGTATTAGTAATAGCTACGGTGACTGCAGGGGCGACGGCGATGGAGCTATCACCACATCCCGTTTCCTCTTCTAATTTTTGATGTTCAAATTTAAATTTATAATATTTATTTAAATTAATAATGTTTGAATTTAACTTTTGCACGGAACGTGCATCTCAGCCCTCTCTATTTGCAATACTGCTCAGTACTTTGGAGTCCCTGGAATGGGATTTGCCTGGATGTTCTGCTGGGGTGGTCAGGGATGCCGCTTCCGCAGATGCCATGGCTCGGCCCATCGGCATGGGATGCACGATTCGGTTGCCTTAGGCGACCCCTGAATAATTTGAGTCAACCCTTTAGCAGATGGAGTCGACCCCATGCTCGAAGATAGCATAACAGTTAGTTTTCTTTATCTTTATGGTGTGTTTGTTTTATTTACTTTTCATACTTACCTTGCATCATTTCAATTCTTGCATTGCTTGCCATAATTGTATAATTAATCTATGAATCTATTTATTTTAATTTTCAGAGGTTACAGGATAACTACTTTTAGAGAATGGAGTCGTGCTAGTCAAGGAGAGAGCTCCCATGGGGCCTGCTCATATAGTTCTGCAGTATTTACACCACTCGATAAATTCTAGTGCTTTAAAAATTCTCTTTTAGATTATTTTATCTTTTGTTATCTAATATAATATTCTTTATGATGTTTTGCTGCTCTCAGATTCGGACAACGTGGGGTCACCATTGACCCCACAATCACACAGAGTAATGGCCAACTCTTAGCCTTAGCATCATGGTAGAGGACCCATCCAACTCGATCGGAGGATAAAGAGCTCGTCCACATTCAGAGCAGCTCGTAAGTACTAGATCTTCGAGAAATATATCTAAAGTTTAGTCATTTTAGAATCAACATTTATTGTTCAAAATCAATTTTATAAGACATTTAGGGAGCCTGAGATATTCCATGTGATTATCGAGATCATCCAACGATTGATGCCAGAGCCGGTGAATGAGTTCTTCAGTTGGCCATCAGAGGCTCGTGATGTTGCATGGGATATGCTCCTGGTAAGTCAAAAGTATTTAATTTTTAAATTCATGGTACATTTGCATTCTATTTATTAATACATGCTTCTAATTGTAGGAGATACTATCAATTCAAAACTCCTCAGTATGAGGAGACTGGCCATTGGACCTTTGAGGAGGTCACCACATGTAGACTCCAGGATAAACTGTACAACCTCAGACAGTCCGCCACTGAGTTCTCCATTTTCGAGTGACCATCAGATTGAAAGTCTTTTACGGATCATTGGATATAAAAAGACGTATGGGAGGCCCTCTATGATTAGTGGAGCAGTGAGGACTACTTTAGTAGATGGTAGAAGGCTCAACAGAATCGGACCATCTAGCAGGATTTGATCAAGCACACCGACGGCTCCATTGGCACAAATGTTATAGCAGATAGATTCATAAAAATTCTAAACTTATATTAATCTCATATTTAGTTGATCATATGTATATTTTTATTAACTTAATTTTATTATTTATTTATTATAGACATGGTGTTGCTCCTTGAATTGATTTTGATAATTACAAAGCATTTGAGGAGGTTACTAATGATTTTGGCTTAAAAAAAGATTTATTATTTTTTAAGGGTAAAATCGTAATTTTATCAAGTCCTAATTCCAAAGCCTTAAGAGCAAAAACAGAAGATTTGTGATCTATTAGAAAAAATTTCATAATTTTTGGATATATATTTTGAAAAAAATAATATTTTTAAAATTGAGTCGATCCCATGAATCGACTCATGTCAAATGAGGCTGAATGGCACGCTGTTTTTTGGCTGGCACACCCAATTGAGTCGACCCCATGAGTCGATCCCTGTACATGAGTCGACCCTATGAATCGAACTCTATTGCTATGCACGTCAAAATTATAGAACAATCATTTTCTGTTCTGTACCATAGTAGTCGATCCCATGAGTCGACTCATGTGTATGAGTCGACCCTATCAGTCGACCTCTACAACAAAAAAACTCCATAACGACTAATTTTTCAGCTCGTTTTGGCATATTTAATGCTTATTTAATGATTTTCAATGGCTCTAAAACTATCCAGATCACTCTCCACCATCATTTGAAGCTATAAAAGGCACTTAAAGGAGGGAATAAAGAAGGTTTTTCAAGCATTCATTTCAGCTCTAAGCGAAGAGCCTTCTTGAAGTTAAAGAAGCTTTCATTTCAAGTTCACCAACCCCTCAAGAGCTCATTCAAGTCTTCAACAACCTTGAAGAGAATTAGAAAAGCTTCTTCATTATTGTGTAAAATATATTTAAAGCTTTATTTGCTCATTAAAGGAGCTACATTTGTATTTTCGTGTGATTAACTGTTATACTCTGTTTTTGAGTTAATCTTTAGTTTTGGAAGGATTTCAAAACGTGGAAAGATTGATCCGAATCTTGAATCGAATTGTATTGAGTTGGCTTATACCCAAAAAATAAGTGTTCTAGCTTGGGATAGCTAGAGTCGGAGGTACCGACGTTGTATTCTTGTTGAATACGGTTTAGTGGATTTAAATTCTCAAGTAGGAGCTTGGAGAGTGGATGTAAGTGCAAGGTTGGCTCCAAACCATTATAAATCTTAGTTGTTTGTGATGTGCTTACTTGTTCTCTATCTTATTTTCTTTTTCTTCTTGCACTCTTGCATCTAATATCTTCACTTTGCTTAAATCACTCACTTCAACTAACTTGCCTTTTATTACTTAGTCCTTGTGGTTCTAGATTAATTTTAAATTTTCAAAAATTTAATTCACCCTCCCTCTTGGGTTGCATAGCTGGGCAACACACGGTAGCTGGGTCATGTACCAAAATAGCTATAGTTGTGAGAGGCCACACACCAGTCTAAAAGGATCGGTGATTACTTAAATTTTAAGTCCAGATAGATCGCGGTAACTTAAAATATCATTTATTAAGCTTTTATATATACCGATATGTACAATAGTATTAATGAATTTTTCAACTATATAGACGGATTAGGTGGAGTACATCGTAGTGCTGCATAGTGAGGACCTGTCCTCTTAACCCCTCCTTGACCTCGAAGGATGGCTCAAGATTACCGGAGGGGTGAATAGGAGCTGGGTAATAAGGCTTGGGCATAGCTTCAACGATCCAACAGCTTGCTGGTCTTCGACATCCTCATCTCAGGCCTTGACGATCCAGACGTGGGGTGATGCATATATCGAAGAGGTCGTACAGAGGCTTTTTTGCTAGCAATTTTAGAGCTTTCGGGATGTCGTCCATGAGATATACAGTTGTTAAGATTTTTCAGGATCCTCATCTGTACGATCAGCTAAGCTCATTGTTACAACTATCACAGTAGGTAAGTTAAGTAGTATTAAAAATTTTTTTTACTTGTTTTAAATTTTTATATTTAGAAGCTTCACATAGTTAGGCTTGAGTCGAGGGAGGGAGATCTAGGGGTCAAAAGTTAATTTATCTATTTGATGGATGGGCTAGAGATGTAGATACATCTATATCATCGAATGAGACGTGTAGGAATAATCCATTCAAGAATTAGAGGAGTATATCGAAATATATCCCTCCATGTCGGTTTAGGCTTCAAGCGGGAGTAAGAGGATACCTAGGAGGTCAAAATTTAATCTAACCATTTAATAGATGGGTCAGAGATATCTATAGCTCTGTATTATTGAATGAAATATATAAAAATAATCTATTCAAAAATAAAGGAGTATTTCAAAATATATCCCTCCGTACTGATTTAGACTTCAAGTGAGAGGGAGAGAATACTCAGGGGGTCAAAATTCAATCTAACTATCTGATAGACTGGTCGGAGATATCTATAGCTCTGTATCATCGAATAAAATATATAAAAATAATTCATTCAAGAATTAGAGGAGTATATTAAAATATACTCCTCCGTAAAGGTTTAGGTTTGAGGCACACTAATTACTTTAGTTTTGCAGTTTCAATTAATTTAGTTCTAAAGTTATTAATAATATTTTATTTTTTTATTATAAGATGTTGGGATATCCGACTCTCATCCACCTGCTACTACAGATAATGTACAGGAGCAGAAGGAGGAGAAGGAGGAGGATCTTCGTTGATTATTTTTAGTTTTGATGTAATGTATTTAATTTTGATATTTGAATAATATTATCTTGTATAATTGGATAATTCATACTTTTTATATGATATTAATATTTTATTTATGATGATGATAATTAATTGTTAGTTATTATAGTGTCTGTAAATATATATTGATTGTTAATTTAATTATAGCATGTTTTAGTAAATACATTTGATAGAATATTTTTTTAAAAATATCTATTATTAGCAACGGCTAAATCCATCGCTAACTATTAATGATAGCTACAACTTATTAGCGATGGATTACAGCAGTCGCTAATATATTTTTTATTTTTTTAATATAAATTAAAGAATAATCTAAAAATTATTATCAGCGATGGATTTGCCGTCACTAATTATTATCACTAATACTTTATTAGTGATGGCTTTTACTACCGTCGCTAATAATGATCTTCAGCGATCAACTTTTTTAATGGCTTTTTAGATATTAGTGACAGTATTTAGCCATTGCTAATAATTAATTTTTTTGTAGTGGCTCACTAACCTCTAGGTCAACCCCTAACCGATCGTCGGACGGGATTCTTTCAACTTTTGGATCAACATCTCATCATCCACAGGAATGAAGCCCGTGACCGATGTGACCTCTCGATCAGGATTTCATCGTTCACTAGAGATAAAATCATGTAGTTCATACTGATATGGATCTAATCAGGATGGCACCTCGACCATGGGTCGGTGCCAATCCACCGACTCATCGAGCTATGTGGACAATTTGCGAAAATCTCCTAATAAACTCTTGGAATGTAGCCACTTGGGCATAACAAATATCCATGACTAACTACCTATAGTCTCAAGTCTGATGGCCTATACTGTCTAAGCATAACAAACTCTGGTATCTCTACATATAAAAAGGTAATAAAGGGACCCTCGGATAAGCTCTGGTAAGCCAATCCACACCATTATCAACTTCGATACTCTCTCTATTTATGCTCAAGCTCTAACTAACTTAACCATTGGAGGGTCCTCTGCTGGAGACCCCACTTTCGGTGTGAGTGGGCTTCTTTTGCAAGTCCGCTTGGTGTTCCGGCATCCAGATCACCCTTCGTCTTCGGCCACATCAGCACCTCCGGAGCCTTGACGCACTACAATTCATTTTGATTCATTTAATAATCGAATCGGGACATAATTTGACTCATTTAATCTATATAAGATTTATTTAATATATTTAAAATTTATTTAATTTATTTTTGATCCATTTAACTTGATCTGCTTAACCTATTTAATCTATTAATTTTTTTAAAAAAACTTAATCTATTTAATAAATAGATTAATAAATCAAATGAGGTTATCTATCTAATAAATAGGTCGGATTTAGATTGATAAATTTTTGACTAGATCCATATCTAACCCAATCTAACCCATTTGCCATCCATACTCATAGATGGGGGATTGGTTGTCTCTGGCCTAATGAATTAGATCTATTTCAACTGATAGTAGAACTTTTGAGACTTTTTGCCAATAGTGATTTTAGAAAATCGAGGTATTAGAAAATAGTGTTTTTGTAAATAGTGCTTTTATGATATAGATATTTTTTTAAATAAAAAATATTCTTAATAGATACTTAGTAATTAAATTTATAAAATGCTTTCCATATTACAAAATAGCAATAATAGACATTATATAGTGCTCATACTAAAATAAATATAATATAATATATTATTATAATAATAATATGAGATATAATATTGTATATTATAATATAATAATATAACATGATAAGATATATAATAATATGCTATAATGTAACATAATATATTATTATTAAAATATGATATAATGTAATCCAATTTATATATATTAAAATGGAGGCTACTGTGTTGGCAAAGCCTCCATTTGACATGTATTCAAATAGTATTTATTTTCAGACGAGCGTTACTCGAGCCATCCACGTATTTTTTCACACCTAATGATCTATGCATTTATTTTCTTTTGGAGAGTCCAGTTCTTCTCTCATTCTCCTCCTTTTCTCTCACTCTCTCCACCACCACTATTGCAACACCCCGTCCCTGATTATCGGATGGAAGTGCTACACCTCATCTTTAAATAAGAGTGAATCCACCCTTAGATAAGAGCAAAGAAAAAAATACTAACCGTACCTGCTCAAGGTCGACTCAATCAATATATCATATCATTGCCCATAATAATTTCATTAACACATCACCATTCTCAATATCAATCTATATCTTCATTCATCCACCATGCTTTATACATATACTACAACATTACATATTCAACCTGTACTGATCCACATATAAGGTTTAAACATCTATTACAAAAGTACATTACAACTTAATATTTTACACATATTCATCTCCAAAACTACCATGAGCTCAAAAAGTGCTCCCACCAGTTGACCTATCCAAACTTTACTATGTTGATTCATGGTGCTAAAATCTATCCAAGAAAATAAAATAAACTACATAATGAAACTGACATCCCAGTGAGTGAATGGTTCATATAACAGTGGGAAAATCGAGAAAGAATTAATTGTTAAACATGTTTAAGTAATACTCACTATACTTGCATCATATGTATGTCTGTTATACTTTTAGAAACATTTGTAAGCTAACCATAAATAACACAAAAACCACATGAGGAATCATGCCATGCAAGAAATCCAGTCATGTACCAGATTAACCATATGAAAGGTCAAGCTAACTAAAAGAGCATTTCCAACAGAAATAACTAGTTTTGGTCAACTACTTCATGACACCGTCAAGCCCCCAAGCATATTTTACCATCAAGCTTAAGCTGTCATCTTTCTCAGTTTGTCTTGCCACAGGTTCATCACCACAGGCATATTATAAGTTACCACATGCAATCTTCTTGGCCACAGAAGCATAATTCTTGCCACAGGTTATTTTCATAAGCACTTGGTTATGTCATCAAAGGTGCACTCATTGGCCATAGATGCATAACACACCACTTGGGTTATTTGGCCACAGGCATGCTCTTTTGCCACAGACTTTGATATCGCCACAGGTTTATCACCACAGGCTTATAATCTTGCCACAGGCTCGTTGCCGTAGACTTGGTTCACTAATTAATTTCCCCCACAGCATAGTATAGTATTGTTCATCAATACACACATATGCAAATGATGCGGACACCAGAGCCATCAAAAGTCGGTGACATGATTTGGATTCAATTTGGATCGAAGAAGCCCCATTAGATTGACTCTACTTCAGTTATTTATTTTCAGTCAATAAGTTATTTTGATGCATTTAGTTTTAGATCTATGGGGTCATACTTGGATTTGTATTGGATTTGTCCACGTCATCTTTAGAGCCACCACTCTCCACACACCTAGGAAGGAAATATACATGTCAGTATGTATCATACCCAAGGATCCTCATGCCAAGTTGTGCTAAGCATCAAGTACCTACATGGAGTTTTATTTTTTTTTAAAATTTCTTAAGAGTTCTTGGCTATTTACTTATTTTGTTGAAAAGCTGATTTCTTTTCTATAGTAGATTACTTTGTTTGAAAATCAGACATAATGTTTTACTTTTTTGTGAAAGGGCTGATTTCTTCTTTATAAAAGATAAGAGATTCTAAAAAAAATAAGATCCCTAGGATCCTATATAAACCTTTGTATCTTTCATGAAGAGAGCAATGAATTATTTTACAAATTTCATAAATACTTGTGTCAATTGCTCTGAGAGGGAGATGGTGTAAGATCCAAAATTACCCCACAAGAGGAGGGTGTGAGGCCTACTTTCTTTCCTATCTCTTAAACCTTTATCTACTTGAGATCCAATATTACTACGACTCCGATTCGACTCCACCATCTACCCGCACAAGCCTATCCCATCAAGAGAAGATCTGTCTCCTCCAGGATTCACATCTATCATGATGAAAGAAAAGAGTAATCCCTTATTCTATAGATCATATGCTGTCAAGGACCTTCATTCCTTCTCAGTTGATCTTTGATTTTTATTTTTTTTATTAGATCCGATGTTGGTAAAGACCTAGTTTTTTATCGATGGATCTATTTGGTTAAAAGATTAAGAGCCCTAATCAAGATTGTTTCTTAACTACCACGATCTAGATTCTTATCATCTTTTTAGATTTTCTCATGGGTTTAATGTTTTACTCTCTCTCATCCCATTTATATATTTTTTTATATTTACTTGTGAGCATGTTTAATTTCTGCTATCTGTTTATATACTTTCTTATTGCTAATTATTTACTGATCTCTAGAATGGTATTCATCTACATCATTTAGATTGATTTCGTTTTGATCACGTATCAATCAATCACGCCTCTTGAGCAGAGTATAAGCAACTATACTGTCCGTTCTGAGAATAATGATGTCTCTGATTGAGCATGATTTATTGTTGATAAACAGAAAGGAGCTTGATCTTTAGGATTGATTTTTTTCTTTTTTCTTTAGGATTGTCCCGCAATAATTTGGTATTAGAGTCGATTGATTAGGACTTTAGTTTAAATTAAGCAATTTAAATTCTTATAAGTTAAATTTTTACACTTTAAATTTTATAATTTACTTTCAGATATTTTAATTTTTTTATTGCACCTTATTCCTGCATCCTAGATTTGCATGACCACTAGATCGGGTATTCGGTATCAACATCCTACTTTTTCATCCGACACCAATATGGACCTCAATACAGCAGCCATCATTAATGCTCTGATTGAAAAGTTTGATGATATAAAAAATTTTATAAAAGCCATGAATAAGAGAATAATAATATTAGAAGAAGTTAGCCAGAAACAATCTGAATCTGAATCTTCCTGACTGCCTATAGGACAGAGAGGTAGCAACCTAGAACTAAATCGGCCTATAGAGATACGTCCGTACCATAACCAGTTTGACCAAGATAAGCATGTCCTTAGGAATGTGAAGGTCGAAGTCTCAAGTTTTGATGGTTGCCTGAATCCGAGAGAGTATCTAAACTGAGAATCGAGCATGGACTACTACTTTGGATGGTACAAAATGTCTGAAATAAAAGGAGTTAGGTTTGCTAGGATGAAGTTGGTTAGGCAAGCCCAACTTTATTGAAAAAGTGTTGAGCATCTTCTCAATTAGAGAAGACAAGATCTGATAGAAACCTGGGATGAGATGAAAGAAAAACTTAGAGAGAAGTACCTCTCCACTTGCTACCAACAAAGATTTTTAGATAAATGGCAAAGGTTTACTTAAGGAAATAGATTGATTACCGAATACATCACGAGATTTGATGAGTACCTCATGAGATATGGAGTTACCGAAGATAGAGTTGTTACCTTGTCTAGATTTAGAGTTGGATTATGAGAGGATATCCAGTGTGAGCTCTTTTTGTGAGAGATAACTATGTTAAAACAAGCTTATCAACTTACCTTAGACTTTGAGAGGTTTTCTAGATATTCAGCTCTCTGTCGTCCTGAACCCAATTAAGTAACCTCTTCTAGATCGAGACCCAATATTAATCAGGCTCCTAGTAATGGACCTCCACCTACAAATCCTATTGGGAGAAAAGAAGATAAAGGAAAAAGATCTATAGGAGAATTATCAAAAGCAAGTAATTCTCGATCCCATTGCTTCAAATGCCATTATTACGATCACTTTGTTGCACAATATCCCAATCGATCATTATTCATGAAAGAATTAGAGGAAGAAATCCTAGAAAATATTGAGAAGAAAGTTTATGAAGCTGATCCAGACTTAGTCGAGTAGTTTGAAAGTATCGAGGACATCCTAAGTTATGTTGCATTCGAGTCAGACCTTAGGCTTGGAGTTGTTAGGTATATTCTAGCACAGACTAAGGAAAGTGAAGACTGACATAAGACCTCTATTTTTCATATCTTCATAAAATTTGATGATAAAATTTATAAGGTGATCATTGATAGTGGTAGCTGTATCAATGCCATCTCCACTGACATGATTAAGAGATTAGAATTAACTCCTATAGATTATTCCAGCCCATATCGTGTGTCCTGGATAGATTCTTCCTCTATTTCCATCAAATTTAGATACGGTGTTTTCATCTAGCTTCATTTCTATCAAGATCATGTTTGGTGTGATGTCTTACCTATGAAAGTCAGAAGTATCATATTAAGTCGGCCTTGATTGTTTGATAATAATGTTATGATTTATGGTCGAACCAACTCCTGTAGTTTTACTCATCAAGATAAGAAGATCACGATTAATCCTTCCCCACCTAAAGCTACCAATAGAAAGATAGGCGATAGATAAAAAAAAATATTAAGAAGAAAAACCTCCATCTGATAGGTACAAAGAATTAGAGATGATCATGAGTGAAGGATCACCAGTTTGGATACTTGCTACGAGAGAAGTTCGTGAGAATCCTAAGGTAGATTATTCCAAGGAAGTAGCTAGCTTTCTGAGTGAGTTTCATGATATTTTCTCTGAGGATCTTTCAGATTACTTACTGTCTATGAGAAATATTAAATATGCCATTGATTTAGTTTCTGAATCTATCCTACCCAACTTGTCCCACTATAGGTGAAACCCTACTGAGCATGCCGAGCCGTAAAGACAATTTAGAGAGCTGATAAAAAAAAGATTCGTGAGAGAGAGTTTGAGTCCTTGCATGGTTTCTATACTATTGAATCCAAAGAAGGATGATATATGGAGGATGTGTATAGATAGCCATGCCATTAACAAGATCACCATTAAGTATCACTTTCCCACCCTAAGTTAGATGACATGCTAGATATGATGGTCAGAGCAATTATTTTTTCTAAGATTGATCTTAAGAGTGGTTACCATCAAGTAAGGATTAGACCCAAAGATGAGTGAAAAACTACTTTTAAGATAAAAAATAATTTATATGAGTGGATGGTGATACCATTTGGATTATCCAATGCCCATAGTACTTTCATAAGGTTGATGACCCAAGTACTACGGTCATTTATAGGAGTGTTTGTAATCATATACTTTGATGACATTTTAATCTATAATCGAATTAGGGAGGACCATCTAGACCATCTCCGAATAGTGTGCCAAGTTCTTAGAATAAAAAGTTTGTATGCCAATCCTAAGAAGTGTGCTTTCATGATAGATCATGTCATCTTTTTAGATTTTGTTGTTACTTTCGATGGTGTGTCTGTCGACCTTGAAAAGATTAGAGTAATAGTTACATGGTCGGTATCCAAGAGTGTGCATAATATACGGAGTTTTTATGGATTAGCAATCTTTTATCGTAGGTTCATAAAAGAGTTTAGCACCATAGTCACTGTCATCACTAACTGTATTAGAAAGAAAGATTTTGAATAGATTAGGACAGCCAATAGAGCCTTTATAGACATTAAGGATAAGATGACCCACGTCCCAGTCTTACGTCTACCTGATTTTTTCAAGATTTTTGAAGTAGTATGCGACACGTCAGGAGTTGGGATTGGTGGTGTCCTTAGTCAAGAAGGTCCACTACAAGAAATTTAATTTTTTGCGACGAAATTTTAGCGACGAAATATTTTTCGTCGCAAAAAAGTAGGCTTTTGCAACGAAATTTAAATTTCGTCCCCAAAAATTATGTATTTGCAACGAAAAAAATTGCGTTGCAAAAAGTTATATCTTTTGCAACGAAATTTTTTTTTTGTTGCTAGAAGTTCATTTTTAGCGACGAAATTTTTTTTTCGTTGCAAAAAATAATTTTTTTGGCGACGAAATATTTTTTTTCGTAGTTAAATTTTTTTTTTTTGCGACAAAAAAAAATTTTGTCGCCAAAAAATTATATTTTTTACGACGAAATTAATTTTTCGTTGCTAAAAAAAATGACTTTTGCGACCAATTTTATTTATATTTAGCGACGAAACTATTGCGTCGCTAAATTTTATTTTATTAAAAAATTTTTAAATATTTTGCGACGAAAATTTAAATTTCGTTGCTAGAATTGATTTTTAGCGACGAAAGTTTTTTCATCGCAAAAAAATTTTTTTTTTGGCGACGGAAAAATTTTTCGTTGCTAAATTTTTTTTTGCGACGAAAATAGTTACGTCGCCAAAAATTTAATTTTTAGCGACGAAATATTTGTTTCGTTGCGAAAAATTTGATTTCTCGATCATTTGCGACGAAATTAAATTTTCGTTGCCAAAAATTAATCATTTGCGACGAAAATATTTTTGTTGCAAAAAAAAATTTTTTTCGCGACAGAATATTTATTTTTAGCAACGAATTTATTTCATCGCTAAATATTTTTAAATTAAAAATAAAATCGAAGGTATTCTGCCCTAATTGAAAAAACCCGCTTGATCTCCCTCCCGGCCCGATCTCCGCCGCGGTCATCCAAATCTTCTCCCTCCCCGATCTCCGACGACAGTCGTCGTTCTCCGATTGTCGGTCGTCCTTCCCGGTAAGTCCTCTCCCTCCCCGCCACCATCCTCTCTCTCTCCTCCACCTTCAATCTCCGATTCCCAAGCCGCCCCTCCTTCCCGAAATGCCCCTCCTTTTCCCGATCTCCCCCCGAGCCCCTCCTCTCCACCGCTCCCCGCGCTGCCGTCACCCCCTCGTCCCCCTCGCCAACGACCTTCCACGGCCCCTGCTACGTCATCGGTGACAACATCGACACCGACCAGATCATCCCAGCGGAGCACCTGACCCTCGTCCCCTCCAAGCCGGACGAGTACCAAAAGCTCGGCTCTCTCGCCCTCTGTGGCCTCCCCTCCTCCGCCTACCCAGTCCCCTTCGTTCACTCCGGCGCCGCTTCCACCCCCTTCCCGATCGTCATCGCCGGCGCCAACTTCGGCTGCGGCTCCTCCCGCGAGCACGCCCCGGTCGCTCTCGGGGCCACCGGTGTCCGGGCCATCGTCGCGGAGTACTACGCCCAGATTTTTTTCCGGAACTCCGTCTCCACCGGCGAGATGTTCCCTTTGGAGTCCGAGGAGACGGTTATATGGAAGGAATGCACAACCGGGGATATCGTGACCGTAGATCTCGACGAGCGCTGGCTGACCAACCACACCACGGGGAAGGAGTACCGGTTGAAGCCGATCGGAGACGCGGGGCCGGTGATTGAGGCTGGGGGAATCTTCGCCTATGCGAGGAAGACCGGGATGATCGCTTCAGCATCGACGGCTTAGGGTAAAGGTGGGATCTTTCTTTCTTTCCATGTTTCTTTCTGCGTAGAAATTTAGGAGAAGTACTGAAATGGAATGGGTATTAATTTTGGCATAAATAAATCATCTTGTGGAACAAATGGGATATCTCGTTTTATAATTGATGATTAGCATTGGACATTGGGTAACAAATTTGTCTTGATTTTACGTTTTTCCTCATGATGATTGTGGAATGATTGGATGATTGTCTCATTTTATTATGCTCCGGTCATTGGCTTAGTTAATCCTAACGCCCTATTCATGTTCTATTGCCATTAGTTACCAGGGAGGTGGATGATAGGATACATGTATGGAAAGTTTAAGGGAGGCATGGTTGGTTTGATAGCTTGCTCTATTCAATGAAAATAAGAAAATATCCATGCTATTGGAAAAGGAGTGTTGAGCATTCCAACTTAAAGAACATAGCTTTTTTGCAGTTCATAATCTATAATGATGAACTTGACTTACCACCTAGGCTATTGTGACTCTTCTGATTTTCTACATTGACATTCGGCTAAACAGGTCAAAATAGTTTTTAGCTTCTAAACAGGTTAAAACAGATGTTGGTTTGTTACATGGATGGGGATACATAGCTTTAGCTTGCATTTGGATGCACTAAAAGTCATCGTTTGCTGGTTTCTTCTGGGTTCTCTTATTCCTTGTAATTTAGAAACCCACTAAAACAGTCAG
Organism: Elaeis guineensis; assembly: GCF_000442705.2. NCBI lineage: Eukaryota > Viridiplantae > Streptophyta > Magnoliopsida > Arecales > Arecaceae > Elaeis > Elaeis guineensis. Next base: position 132,350,254 of record NC_025996.2, read on the forward strand.
CCCGTTTGATTCCAATGGTATTGATTTTGCGACACCTTTTGAATTGATGAGCTTTAACGGATTTCCACCCCATCCTTTTTAAGGTGGTAGTAGATGTTAGATTTTGCTCATGATGAATATTTTGGTGGAACTTAGTTGCATTTTAGCACCATGATACTGAAGCATGAGGGTTTTTTGGAATTCACATTCAGATTATTTTAGGATCTGGTTGGCTGTAACAAAAGTTTTAAAAACTTATTGGCTGATAGAAGTCTAGATTTTCATTTGTTTCGACCAAGAACTGACGGCTGGAAAGCTTGTATCTCTGATTTAATATTTGAGTTTTTTTGATTACTTACTGATTTAAATTATTTTAATCATTGCAGCATCATGACTGGTCCTGGACGTAGACATTCACGGGGTAGGCAGCAGGCTCCGCTTGATGATACACATCCTCACTTTAGCATTTTGCATGATGAGTCAGAGGATTTAGATGAGACTCAGTTGCCCGAGTCCACAGAGCCGCCTAGTGCTCAGCCAGAGCTTGCCCAGCCGGAGGCCATGGTACCGCAGCATCATCCCCTTACAGGTACATCTCTATCAATTTATAAACCATATATATTTTTTTGTTATATGCATTTAGTGATACATGATATATGTTCATTTCATCAATTTTTACATGTAGGAACACAGCATCGACGTGCAGTGCGTGGTCCTAGTAGGGGTCTTGTTTTGGAAAAATATGTGCATACACACAATGAAAAACCGAAGGTACATATATTTCGAGATCATCCGGTTGGTACAGAGGCTAGTATCGTCGCAAATGAGATCAGTTTGTATATGTCGAATCATTTTTCGTGGGCTGCTGAAAGTTTCAAGCATGTAGCTCCTCGATACCGTGATGCTCTAGTCTCTCACATCAGGGTAAGAATTAAATTTGGATGTCTTGCATATCATTACATGATCCATATTATTTTTGGTTATATAAATAAATTTTTTATTATATGAATAATTTCATGTATTTGCCTTTTGGTATGATTACTGTGTAGGATAATATTGACTTCGAGGATTGCACTGACGAAGAAGTGACGGCATGTATTCTCAAAATGGCTGCAAATAGATACAGAGATCGACGATGTAGGCTTCATAAATACTGCAATGAGCTGCAGGCGAAGGGGATTGATCCTGTGACCCAGCCATACAGAAATTGGGCTGGGTCTAGTGACGATTGGCGATGGTTATGTGAGCATTTTGGAAGTGAGGCATTTCAGGTATGTCTAGTGTTCCAAGTTTTTTTAATTATGTTATGTCCTTTATTGGTTATAATTGTATGTATTTTGTAGCGACGATCGGAGGCGAATAAGGTGAATAGGAGCAAGATTGATTCTATTCACATGCAAGGAAGTGCCTCTTTTGCACAGGGAATGAAGAGGATGGTACGTAACTACATTTGCAATCATACTTTGTAACTTTTTATTAAATATTTACATTATTTTGATATCTTTTTTTCTTTTTTTTTGTTTGAACAGGGACTATCCGGAGTCGACGCCTATGCTAAATTCTATCAAAACAAGAGTGGCGAGTTCATGACCGAGGAGGCGAGGCAGCGTCATGTAAGTATCATTACTCTACATTTTGAATACTTTTAAAGAGTTTGAAAAAAATTTATGATTTTATTTGGTTTATTGTGAAGGAAAAAATGTTAGAATTGAGAGAGCAGGCGACGAGGGAGGTGGGATCTGATGGTGATACTGGATCGCAGCAGGTTTGTTTGATGACAGATGATACGATTTTGGATACCATCCTCGGGCGGCAGCTAGGATCTGGTCATAGCATGCGGTCCAAAAAATCACGCAGTTCGTCATCCGGCCGGTCTGATGATGCATCGGTGCCAGAGGCAGTTAGGACATCCATGAGCATGATGCAAGATCAGATTAGTTACTGGATGAATCGTAGTCAGATGCTCGAGAGGATCGTAGCTGGGGTGGCGGGACGGCTCGGTATTGATGCTTCTGAGTTAGCACCTCTACAGTCACATGATGCCGCCTCTGCACCACCATCGCGACACGTATCGGGTCAGGGATCGACGCCTGGAGGAGGGAACGAGGCCAATGAGTCAGATCATACTTAGTTTGTACTTATTTTAAATTTAAAATGGTGTATGGACTTATATTTTTGTATATGACAAAGATGGTTATGAAACTTTTTGTTATTTGAAATTGATCTTTTGACTTAGAATATTTTTATTGTGTTAACATACTGTTTATTTAAAATATGTTTGATCAGATAATTTGTATTTGAGCAGGTTTTTTTGGAAAATTAATAAAAATTTTATTTTTTATCCAAAATTTATTTTAGCGACGAAATATTAATTTCATCGCAAAAAAATTTGTGAACCCAAAAAAGTAAAACATTTATTATTCATTGCGACGAAATTTTTTATTTCGTTGCTATTTTTGCGACGAAAGTCTTAGTTTCGTCGCTAAAAATTATAACTTTTGCGACGAAATTTTTATTTCGTCGCAATTATGCCGACGAATATTTTTATTTCGTCGTCCTTATAGCGACGAAATTATTATTTCGTCATCATTATAGCGATGAAATTTTTTTTTCGTCGCAATTTTTGCGACGAAATTATTTCGTTGCTATTTTTGCGACGAAAAAAAAATTTCGTCGCTAAAAATTTAAACTTTTTGCGACGAAATTTTTATTTCGTTGCAATTATAGCGACGAAATTATTATTTCATCGCCATTATAGCGACGAAATTTTTTATTTCGTCGCCCTTTTAGCGACGAAAAATTTATTTCGTTGCTATTATGGCGACGAAATTTTTTTTCGTCGCAATTATAGCGACGAACATTTTTTTCGTCGCAATTTTTGCGACGAAATTTTTGCGACAAATTATTTTGCGACGAAATCCGTCGCTAAGTTTTGCGACGAAATTCATTTTCGTCGCAAAAAATAAGAAAAAAATTTTTTTAAACAAAATATTTAGCTACGAAATTTTTTTTCGTTGCAATTTTAGCGACGAAAATTTAAGCTCTTGCGATAAAATATTTTCGTCGCTAATACAGTACATAACTTCGTCGTCTGGGTTTACTATTTTTTGCGACTAAATAAAATATTTTCGTCGCTAAGGTCTTTTGCTACGAGGCTTTCTCTACAAATTTTTAGCGACGATATATTTCGTCGCAAATATTTTTAGCGACGAAAATAAGATTTTTAGCGACAAAAAAATTTCGTCGCAAAAAATCAAATTTCTTGTAGTGGTCATCCAGTAACATACTTTAGTGAGAAACTTAACAATTTTAAACTCAAATATTCTACCTACGATAAGGAGTTTTATGCAATAATCCAAGCTTTAAGATATTGAAAATATTACCTACTTCTATAAGAATTTATTTTATACTTTGACCATGAGGCCCTTCGATTTTTGAATTTTCAAAAAAAATAGAATCATAGACATGGTAGGTGGGTCGAGTTTTTATCAACCTATATTTTTATTTTGAAACACCATGCGGGTGTATAGAATCGCACTGCTGATGTCCTGAGTCATCGTCATACTTTACTCTCCACTGTTAATATAAAAGTTGTTAGTTTTGATAAGGTTAAAGAAGATTAAAATGAGTATCCAGATTGTGGTAGTATACTTATCGCTTTACGTAAAGGATCATCTAAAGAATATAGTGAATACATCCTTCAGAATGGTTACTTGTTTAGAGGAACTAGGCTGTGTGTCCCCCATACTTTTTTAAGAGATTTTTTAATTTGAGAACTATACGCTGGAGGATTAGCTGGACATTTTGGTAAGAATAAAACCATAGAATTGGTAGAAGCTCAGTTCTTTTGGCCAAAGTTGAAAAGAGATATCATCTAAATTATTGTCTAGTATAGAATGTATGCCGTGGCCAAATAAAGAAGACAAAACACCAACCTATATACACCCTTATCTATACCAAACTGTCCTTGGCAAGATGTTAGTATGGATTTTATTTTGGGATTACCTAGGATAGCTAGAAAGCATGATTCTATTCCAGTGGTTGTAGATAGATTTTCAAAAATGATCCATTTCTTTTCTTATTGCCAAACATCCGATGCATCAAGAATTGCAAAGATATACTTTGATGAGATTGTTAGACTACACGATTGTCTAAAATCATTGTGTCTGATAGGGATATTAGATTTATGAGCTACTTTTAAAAAATTCTATAGCACCTTCTAGACACACAAATTAAAATTTTGTTCTGTCTATCACTCGCAAACGGACGGTCAGATCGAAGTGGTAAATAGGAGTTTTGGGAATATGTTATGTTGCTTGATTGGAGAACACATGGATAATTGGGATCTTTTGCTGTCCTGAGCTAAATTTGCATATAATAGCTCTGTTAATAGATCTATTGGCATGAGTCCTTTGGAAGTAGTTCATGGATATCAACCTAGAAAACCAATAGACCTCATCTTGATGCCCATGCATGCTAGGATTTTCAAAACTGTGAGTCATTTGCATGACATGTTAAGAGTTTGCATAAAAAGATCAGTAAAAAAATTAGCATTAGTAATAAAGTTTATAAATAGAATGTAGATTCTCATCGACATGCCCAAAAGTTTGCAGAGGAAGACTATGTGATGGTTCGATTGAGGCCTGAATAGTTCCCATCTAGAATCGTGAAGAAGTTACATGCCCGAAGAGCAGGTCCGTTTAAGATCATAAAGAAAATCGGACTGAATGCATATACTATGGACTTACATTCTGATTTTGAGATTAGCTTTACTTTTAACATTATAGATCTCGTCACCTATAAAGAGCCAACTCGATACCTAGTGAGCCATTTGAGCTTGAATCAATTTTTGAAAACGAGCCTATCCCTGAGTGTCCACCAGCCAAAATGTTAGCAAAACATGATCAAATTGAGAGAATCTTGGACAAGCATATCCTCTCCATCTAGAGTCGAGACTATCAATGATATTTAATCAGATGGTGAGGTCAACTGGAGTCTGAAGATATTTGGATCACTCGAGAAAAGCTGCAGCACATTGATCCCAATTTGCTTGAGTATCACCAGAGCAGAATCGATCCACACTCGATAGGATCGAGTTCTCCCCACCCTGAGAGAATTGGTGCAGACACCAAAACCATTAGAAGTCAGCGACATGATTTAAATTCGATTTGGATAGAAGAAGCCCCAATAGATTGACTCTACTTTAATTATTTATTTTCAATCAATAAGTTATTTTGATGCATTTAGTTTTGGATCCATAGTGCCATACTTGGCTTTGTATTGGATTTGTCCACGTTATCTTTGGAGCCACCACTCTCCACATGCCTAAAAAAAAAATATGCATGCCAGCATGTACCGTGCCCAAGGATCCTTGTGCCAAGTTATGCCAAGCATCAAGCACCTACATGGAGTTTCATTTCTTTCCTAAGATTTTTTAAGAGTTCTTGGCTACTTATTTTGTTGAAGAGCTGATTTCTTTCCCATGATAGATTACTTTATTTGAAAACCAGACATAATGCTTTACTTTTTTATGGGAGGGCTGATTTTTTCTTTGTAAAAGATAAGAGATTCCTAAAGAAATAGGACCCTTAGGGTCCTATATAAACCTCTGTATCTTTCATGATGAGAGCAATGGATTATTTTACAAACTCCATAAATATTTGTGTCAATCATTCGAAGAGAGAGAGGATGTAAGATCCAAAATCATCCCACAAGAGAAGGGTGTGAGGCCCACTTTCTTTCTTATCCCTTTAACCTTCATCTACTTGAGATCCAACATTTCTACAACTTCGATTCAACTCCACCATCTACCCATATAAGTCTATCCTATCAAGAGAAGATCTGTCTCCTCCAGGATTTCCATCTATTGTGATGTCAAAAAAGAGTGATCCCTTATTCTACAGATTATATGCTATCAAAAATCTTCGTTGCTTCTCAGTTGATTTTTGATTTTTATTTTTTCTGTTAGATCCGACGCTAGTAAAAATCTAATTTTTTATCAATGGATCTGTTTGGTTAAAAGATTAATAGTTTTAATCAAGATAGTTTCTTAATTACCACGATCCAAATTCTTATCATCTTCTCAAATTTTCTCACAGATTTAATATTTTACTCTTCTTCATCCCATTCATATTTCTTTTTACATTTACTCATGAGTATATTTAATTTTTACTATCTATTTATGTACTTTTTTATTGCTAGTTATTTACTGATCTCTAGAATGGCATTTATCTGCATCATTTAGATTGATCTCGTATCAATCAATCATGCCTTTTGAGCAGAGTATAGGTAACTACACCATCTGTCCTAAGGATAATGATACCCCTAACCAGACGTGATTTGTTGTTGATAAACATAAGGAAGTTTGATCTTTAAGATTGATTTCTTTTTCTTTTCTTTAGGATTGTCCCGCATCAATAAATAAATTGGGTTAGAATAAATTTCATGCCAAGCATTATGCTATCTATGCCAATCACATACATTAATACTTCTCATAAGAATCTCATCCGTAGGAAGTCTCTTGTATTTACATGTTTGCATACACCTTCATGTCTAAGCCATAAAAAAATAAGAAATCCGATTGCTTCCAATTAAATCCTTTTCACAGCAAAACATGATGAAAATGCCAAAGTTATATGAAATTCACTCACCTCGAATTAGCTACCGTACGCTCCGGTGTTTAACTGATTCCAAAGCCCCCTTTTTAGCTCTTTTCTTTCCTATGAAGTTGATATGCACTGATTAATGTCATATTAATATGATACATAAGTAGAACAACACATGCTTGCTTCTTTACACTCATTCTTAGCTTTTTTAGTTCTTATTTTTGTTCTTCTTTCTTTGCCCTACTTAGGGTTAGCTTAACCCTTAACATAAACTTTAGAATTTCAATAAATTAACTGTATTTCAGTTTTATAACTTATTCCAAGTTCAATTAACATAAATTTCAAGCTATTTGCTGAAAATATTTCAAATTGTTTTATGATTTCAGAAAATTACAGCAGTAATTCATCTTTACTTTAAAGTTAGACTCATAATTTGATTCTCCAAAATATTGAATTTGATGGTGCTTATTAAAGACTCTATTTAGGTCTAGCTTAGAGATCAAAATTCTTATCTTAAATGACCCAAAATCCCTGCTAAAATTAATCCAGTCTTCTTTATTTTTCAGCTGACAGAAATTTCTGCAACCTTCCTTTCTTCCAAATTAAATTCTCCATCTCCAACTGAATTTCTTTTAATTTTTAACTGAAAATCAGACCCTCTCTAGCTCTTCTCCCTCTCTGCTCTTTCAGGTTTTATAGAAGAGTTAAATTTACAGCCAGGAGAAATCGGTAGATAGGCTTGGGTAGAAAATAAAATTAGAGAGCTGCTGCCACTTGTCACCCTTATAACAGATTTGAAATTAATGCATTTGCTGATGTGTTGTTAAGAAGAATTTCTGCCTTTCCTTAATGCCACACGGCTACTGAATAAACCCCTTAAGTATCCCATTAAAATCAGAATTTTAAAATATCTGAGCCCACTTATGTTTACTGATTTTCTGCAGTAGAGCTGGCTCACCTGAACTTCAAGTCAGTTCGCCGCACTCTATCACCAAAATACATATTGTTTCATGAAAATTCTATTATAATTAAGTTCTCTAATTTCATGTCTGGTTACTTACCAATTTCAGCTTTATTTAACTTTATTTGATTTACATCTTCAATTCCATATAAGCTTATAGATTTTCTCATCGACCTTGAGCTGATTTTTTTTTTTCCATTTACTAGACAAATTCAACCCCAAGAAAGCCTAAGAAATTATGGTTTTTTTGATGTGGTGCTCAGTGGATTTTCATTTTTTATTTATCTAATTAAGCTACTCAATTATCTCCCCCAAATATTTTTTTTTTTAAAAATTGGACAAAAAACATCCGGGTTTCAAAATCTCGATTAGCTGTTTTCCGTGCCTCGAGTCAACTCCTCCGAAATTGGAGTTGGCTCCATCCCTTGGATCTGCTGAAATTTCATTAAATCATAGTTTTTGCTTCCAAATTGATACCCACACTAATATTTTCTCTAGAATCTTTCAAGATATCATTTATTCTATGCTTAATAACTATCAAAATTTAATTTTAATATCATTCTTATCAATCAAATTTTTTAATTTTTTATTTTTCTAAATTAATAATTAAATTTATACTTCACTAATATTAATCAATTAAAATTCAAACAATCAAAAACATTACATTCTTGATTTGGGATGTTACAACTATTCTCATCCCTAATCTCTCCCTCATTGGTTATGACCGTACGGCCCTTGACACCCACCTCAACGCTGGCATCACCCTCCTTGGTGTTTGCAATACCCTCATTGTCCATATCGATGAGTTCTTTTCCTAAATAATACGAAAAAAAAACTTTTTTACCAAAATATATCAAAACGAAACTTATTTACCAAACTAATGCAAAAGGGAAAAATACCATTTTGAATGGCGTTTTTTCCCCTTACACGTCAGCCCCTATTTCCACGCTGGCATCATCCGAAAAAAAAAAAAAAAAATCAAAAAACATCATTTGGAATGGCGTCTTTAAAAACGCCATTTTGAATGGCGTTTTTAAAAACGCCATTCAAAATGGCGTTTTTCAATTTCCCCCCCGGAAAAAATCGTGGGAAAATGGAAAATTTTATTTTTTAAACTTTGGAATTAGTAAATAAATTAAAAAATTAATTTGGATTGAAATTTAAAATATAAAGATTTTAATTTGTAATTAATTTAAAAAATTATAAGAAAAAAAAATTATCATAGAAAATAAAAAAAAGAGAAAGAAATATGAAAGAAATAAAAATTTGAAATTTAATTGAAAAACATCATTCGAAATATTTATCGTAAAATTTTTTTTAAAAAAAATTTGAAGTAATCAAAGAAAAAGAATTTTAATTGAAAAATGAAAAGAAATTAAATTTTAAAGATTAATTGAAATAAAAATATTATTTCAAATTACTTTCCGAAATTGGAAATAAAGTTTTTTAAAAAAATTAAAAAAATTTGTAAAAATAGGGTTAAAAAATTTTATAAAAACATAAAGAATTGAAAAAAATAGAAATTATAATTGTAATTGAAGAACAAAGTTTATAATTTTAATTTTAAGAAATAAAAATTATAATTATAAATAAAATTAGAAATTATATTTTAAATAACTAAATTAATTTAAATATAAAACGCCATTTTGAATGGAGAATTAGAAAATTTTGTTTTTTAAAATTTGAAATTAGTAAATAAATTAAAATTTTAATTTTGATTGAAATTTAAAATATAAAGATTTGAATTTGTAATTCATTAGAAAAATTAATTTAGATTTTTTATTTCAAATTTTTTTTAAAAGATGTAAAAAAAATCTTAAGAAATAAAAAAAAATTATCATAGAAAATAAAAAAAAGGAGAGAAAGAAATATGAAAGAAATGAAAATATTATTTCAAATTACTTTCGAAAATTAAAATTAATTTATTTTAAAAAGATTCAAAAAATTTTTAAGAAGAGGGTTAAAAATTTTTATAAAAACATAAAGAATTGAAAAAAATAGAAATTATAATTGAAATTGAATAACAAAGTTTATAATTTTTAATTTTAAGAAATAAGAATTATAATTGTAAATGAAATTAAAAATTTTATTGTAAATAACTAAATAAATTTAAATATAAATTTTTAAAGTATTTTTTAAATAAAAGAAAAAAAATACTAATAGAATATAAAAAAGATAAAAATGGAAAAAAATTAAAATTAAAATTTAAAAATATAGAAATTATAAAGTAGATTAGAAAAAATATATCATAAAATAATAAAATTAAATTGAATTAATTACAATATTTTTGTTAGGGTATTTTATAAATGTGACTTAAAAAAAGTAAATTTGAAATAAATTTTGATAAAAAAATACATTAAAAAGTTAAAAAATTATGAAAAGTTAAAAAGTTGAAAAGTGAAAATTTTTAAAAAGTCACCAAAAATAACAAATATAAATTTATAACCAAAAAAAAAATTTAATGTTTAATTGAAATAAAAATATTTTTTAAATATATTTTATAAGAATAAAATTAATTTAATTTAAAAAATTTTCAAATAAAATTTGAAAATGACCTAAAAAAATTTCATAAAAAGATAAAGAATTGAAAAAAATAGAAATTTTTAAATAATCAAAGAACAAGCATTATAATTCAAAATTTAAAAGAAATAAAATTTTAAATATTAATTGAAATAAATATATTATTTCAAATTACTTTCAGAATTTAAAAAGTAAATTTATTAAAAAGATTCAAAAAATTTTTAAAAATAGGGTTAAAAAATATTATAAAAATATAAAGAATTGAAAAAAAATAGAAATTATAATTGTAATTGAAGAACAAAGTTTATAATTTTTAATTTTAAGAAATAAGAATTATAATTGTAAATGAAATTAAAAATTATATTTTAAATAACAGAATTAATTTAAATATAAATTTTTAAAAATTATTTTAAATAAAAGAAAAAAAAATACTAGTAGAATATAAAAAATATAAAAATAAAAAAAAATTAAAATTAAAATTTAAAAATATAGAAATTATAAATTAGATTAGAAAAAATATATCATAAAAGAATAAAATAAAATTAAATTAATTACAATTTCTTTGTTAGGGTATTTTATCAATGTGACTTAAAAAAATAAGAAATAAGAATTAAAATTGTAATTGAAATTAAAAATAATATTTTAATTAATAAATTAAATTAAACATTATTATTTAAAAAAATAATTTAAATGAAGGAAAAAAAATGGGTGGAAAAATTAAAATTTAATTTGAATTAAGATTTGATAAAAAAAAATACAGTGTAAAGTTAAAAATTGAGAAAAAATATGGAATAAGATATTCATAAAAAAATATTTTTTTAATTAAAAGAAATAAAAAAAAAAGGGGAAAACGCCATAGAGAATGGCGTTTTCCCCTCCCAGATCCCTTTTCCCCTCTCCTTCTTCCTTCTCCCTTCTCCTTCTCCTCTTCTCCCTTCTCCCTTCTCCCTTCTTGATCTTCTCCGGCGTCTCTCCGACGGCACGGCGGCACGGTCTCGGCGGCGGTGAGTTCTTCCCGCCTCTCTCTCCATCTTCCTCTTTCTCTCTCCCTCTTCCCCTCTCTCTCTTTCTCTCATCCTGGCGGCGGGCCGCGCGTCCCGGCGGCGGGCCGCGCGTCCCGGCGGCGGGCCGCGCGTCCCGGCGGTGGCTCCCGACCCCCTCTCCTCTCTCTCTTCCTCTCTCTCTCTCTCTCTCTTCCTCTCTCTCTCCCTTCTCCGTGGCCGCCGGCCACAGACTGGCGGCGGCGGGCCGCGTGTCCCGGCGGCGGGCCGCGCGCCCCGGCTGTGGGTCCCGCATCCCGGCGGTGGATACACATACTATTGAATAATATTAAATGTTGATTTCATTTTATATTATTTAATTTTAAATGATTGGATATTATGATTGGTGCATATGGATACACATACTCGAACGTGTCTCAGAATATTAGGAGAGAAAATGTTATGCTGAAAGGATTATAAAAATTATAACGTAAATAATAATATATCAAATGTTGCTCTTTGAATTGAATTTTAGAAAAAATAAGTCTATTTTTAAGTAAAGAAAAAGAATACGTAATAGAATGCTAAAAAGATAAAAATAAAAGAAAACTGAAATTATAATTTGAAATGATAAAATTTTTAAAATAATTTTTAAAAAAAATATCATAAAAAAAATATTAAAATAATAATAAAATAGGAATTATAATTATAAATTTTAAAAAAAATTAATTTTAATTTAAATTAGAAAATATCATTTAAATTATTATTTTTATTATTTAATTAAATTTATTTATTAAAAAATTATAAATAGATAAGTAAAGATATTAAAAAAAATAAAAAATAAAAAAAAAAGAGAAAACGCCATTCTCTCCCCTCCCCAAACCCCTTTTCCCCCTCCTTCTCCCTTCTCCTTCTCCCTTCTCGATCTTCTCCTTCTTCCTTTACAAATTTAAGTAAAGGAAAAGAATACATAATATATCATAAAAATGAAAGAAAACTAATATTATATTTTTAAATTATAAAAATTACAAATTAAATTAAAAAATATATCATAAAAAAAGTAAATAAAAGATAAAAAATGGTAATAAAATAGAAATTATAATTTAAAACAAAAAATTATCTTTAATTTCAATTAAAAATTATCATTCAAATTACTATCCTCATTAAAAAAATTTAATAAATTAAAACAAATAATTAAACAAATTATGAAAAAAAATTTAAAAAATTTAGAAAAAAGAAAAAGAATAAAAAAACACCGAAGGAAACGTCATTTTCTCCTTTCCCCCCTTCTTCTCTCCTTCTCCCTCTTCTTCTTTCTCCCTCTTCTCCCTACTCCGGCGTCTCTCCGACAGCACGACGGTGAGCTGCCTCCTCTCTCCCTCTTCCTCTCTCTTCCTCTATTTAAAAAATTTAAAAAATAAAAATTACCAGAAAGAAAGTCAAGGGATCGACTCACAGAGTGTCGCAGTCAAAAATTTTGCGTGCCGTTAAACTCTTTTAGCCATGAGTCGATTCATGGGGTCGACTAAAAAATATAAATCTACTTTTCTTACAATTTTTTATATTATGTATTTGTAATCTTTTAATAAATAAATTAAATGAAATAATAAAAATAATAATTTAAATGATAATTTTTAATTTAAATTAAAATTAAATTTTTTTAAAATTTATAATTATAATTCTTATTTTATTGTTATTTTTTTATTTTCCTATGATACTTTTTTTTATTTATTTTAAAATAATTATCATTTGAAATTATAATTTTATTTCTCTTCCATTTTTTTCTTTTTAGCATTCTATTACGTATTCTTTTTCTTTAATTAAAAAATTATTATTTTTTCTAAAGTTCAATTTACAAAATTTTTTTTCTACATTTTTCCTTATTTTTTAACTTTACACTGGATTTATTTTTTGATCAAAATTTAATTCAAATTAAATTTTCCTCCCTTTTTTTTCTTTATTTAAAATATTTTTTAAATAATAATATTTAAATTAATTTAATTATTTAAAATATTATTTTTAATTTTAATTACAATTTTAATTCTTATTTCTTAAAATTAAAAATTATAAACTTTGTTCTTCAATTACAATTACAATTTCTATTTTTTTCAATTCTTTATCTTTTTATAAATTTTTTTAGGTCATTTTTAAATTTTTTTTAAAAATTTTTGTTCTTATTTCTTAAAATTAAAAAATAAAAAATTTGTTATTCAATTACAATTATAATTTCTATTTTTTTTCAATTCTTTATATTTTTATAAAATTTTTTTAGCCTATTTTTAAAATTTTTTTGAATCTTTTTTTAATTTATTATTTTTTATTTGAGAAAGTAATTTGAAATAATATTTTAATTTCAATTTATCTTTAAAATTTTATTCTTTTTTATTTTTACATTATAATTTTTTTTTTATTTTTTCAAAATTTTATAAATTTTAATTTTCTTAAAAATTTTGAAGACAAGTATTTCGAATGATGTTTTTCAATTTAATTTCAAATTTTTATTTCTTTCATATTTTTTTCTCTTTTTTTATTTTCTATGATAATTTTTTTTTAATTTCTTAAGATTTTTTCGGACATCTTTTAAAAAAAATTTGAAATAAAAAATCTAAATTAATTTTTTTAATGAATTACAAATTCAAATCTTTATATTTTAAAATTCAATCAAAATTAAAATTTTTAATTTATTTACTAATTTCAAATTTTAAAAAACAAAATTTTCTATTTTTCCATGATTTTTTCCTTTATTTTTGGATGGAAAAATTGGAAAACGCCATTTTGAAACGCCAATCAAAATGGCGTTTTTAAAAGCGCCATTCCAAATGGCGTTTCTTCCTTTTTTTTTTTTTTTTTTTTGGGGACGATGCCACCGTGGAAATGGGGGGTGACGTGGCAGGGGAAAAAACGCCATTCAAAATGACGTTTTTCCCTCTTACATCACTTTGGTAAATAAGTTTGATTTGAATATATTTTGATAAAAATTTTTTTTTTTTTATTATTCGGGAAAAGAGCTCCATATCGATTGCTTCTGCATTTGAAGCCGTGACAGCCCAGAGCGCATCACTGTTCTCGACGATGGTGTTGCCATCATTGCCACCGTCCACTCCCTCATCGAGTCCTAGCTTGGCATCCTGGCCACTACCTAGACCCCCTCCCTCGACCCCAACCTCCTCCTCTCCTCCCCCATGGCTGCCTCTACTGCCCCCTGCCTCTCCGACCCCTCCGCCTCCCTCTCCTCCCTTGGCCTCTCCCACGACTTTATCGTCTTCTTCTCCTACTTCGGTTTCACCCACTCCACGGCCCCTAGGCCCCCCCGTCTTACACTTACTAGCTCCTTCAACCACAAATGACTGTAGATGATCTCATTGCCTGCCAGATCCATGTCTCCCCTCCAGAAGCCCCCAACTGCTCCTTTGCCTCCTTCGACCATAAGGCCGCCCATGCCTTCCAGCTCTATATCATCGAGACCTTGCCTTCACCGTCAAGTACAGCAGCTTCCTCTACCACCATGTCGTAGGTGGCGGTGCCGTTGCTGTCAACTTCATCTCTGAGCCTCCTCAGTGTGGAAATGTGGAGGCCCTCACCCTCATTCGAGATCCCGACGAAAAGGCCCTCGTGGAGGCAATTGCCACCAGCCTCGGTGTGCACCGCATCGGCTTCATTTTCACGCAAGCCATCTATTAGAAAGGGAGCACTGGGGAGTATACGATATTTAACCAAAAGGTGCTGCAAGCCACTGAGATCTAGGTTGAGAGGGGATCCTAGAGTGTATCACCGCCATGGTCAAGTTGGGGGTGGGCGAGGATGGCGCCGCTGACGTGCATTTTGAGGCATTCCGAATGAGCCATATGTACATCGATTATTCAAGGAGGGGTGGTTTGTGATGGAGTTCGATGTGGATGATGATCTGAGGCTGTTGAGGATGAAGAAAGATGTGGCTGTTGGTGGGAAGGATGTGAGGGAGGTCGACAATGACTTCTTTTTGGTGTCCGTCACGATCTTCGATCCCCAAGTTAGTGGGTCTCCATGTCATTACCCTTTTAGCTAATTTGAATATATTTATTATAGGATGGAATATAAATTTATGATCTATTTTTTTAAAGAATTCTATTATTAATCATAGCAAAAATTCACATGTGGCCACGTAGGTTGTGAAGTGTAAACAATTGTTGTGGATGCCATTACTTGAATTACATGATCTTGAGATATAAGGAGAAAATTTCTCAATATAATTTAATGGTCATTTAAATCTCTATAAATTTAGAGAGATTTTGATATTAAAATTGAAATAATATGATTCATAATTTTTGAATCAGGATGAATGCATTTGCTATACAGGTTCTCCGTCCTCTCCTTCTTCATCATCAGTGGATCATATCTTTTTAAATTGCATTGACAATAGTTTTAAAAATCACTAGTCTCTACCTTTTTAGATTATAATTACCATGATGGATCTAGAAATGTTTTTTTTTTTGTCTCAAATTTGGTTGCTACAATTGAGATTTTATGTATCATATATGATGCGCAATTAAAATTTTATATTTATATATATATATTAAAATAATAGCTTCTGTATTGGCACAACCACCGTTTGTAAGCCTCATCGCAACAATATAACAAAATCCTCGTGAAGGAGAAGAAAAGATGAAAAAAATTTAAAATAATTAAAAATAAAAATAATAAAACTAATAGATTTATGAAGGGACTTCATGGAACCACAATCGTCGATCTTCAAAAGATTTATCATATAATGCATAAAATATAATTTTTTATTATTTTAATTATTTTTAAAATATATCTAAAATAGATATAATAGAATAGATAAATAGTATAATATTTTTTTTTAAAAAATCATACCATATATTGTATGGGATCATGAACTAGTATAATATTATAATATAATATAATATTATTATATTTTGATATAATATTATTGAAATCTGTACCGCTAAAAATGACAACTCACCCCAGCAGCCATTAGTGGTTTTGATGACGGGTCTCATGAGCTTCTTTTTTTTTTTTTATAAAATAAAAAGTAACAAAATTTTTCACATGAAAATTATATTATAAACTAAATAGGCTGGTTAAATCCGTACGGGCACAACAATATTTAACAATGAGAAATATACACATCTTAGACTTCGGATTTCACAGCCCACCTGGCCTTCAATTTCAGAAGTTCAATTTTTTTCTCTGTTAAAATATCCCAGCAGAGTGCTGTTGCTTCGCCACCTGGACCGCTAGCTTCCTAGCCGTTCGAAGCCCACCTCGTCTTCAACTCGGCATATTTAAATATTATTTAATGCAACCATTATCTTAATGCCGATCATGTGTTGGGTTTCAGCAATAATTAAAATTGACGCGACAACCAACTGTCATCCTTGCTGACAAGGTAACAATGGGCGCAATCAATGGCCAGGGCCTTGATCACTTTGGCCAAATATCGGATCTTGAGATCATTAACATAGCCGCTAAAAATATGAAAATTAGAGGTGATAAATTTTGATTGGATTCATCAATCTGAACTAAATTTGATTCATCATAAATAGATCTAAGTTTTATTAAATAAATTTAAATTATAAATAAATCAATCTATTTAATTTATTTATTATTTAGATTGAATTCAAATTTTAGCCATCAACGTGCTTAATCCATTTAATTCGTATAATTTTGAGTTGAATCTGATCAAGTAGTATATTAGATCATTTAAATAAAATGAGTAATGGGCTAATAGGTTTCTTCCATCCCCTTAGCATGCTTTTTTATTGATTCCTCAGGTAATGGAGTCAAATCCCATGGTGGACAACACACCACGCTACCCCTTGTATTTTTGAAATGACTCGATCGGCCAATCCCCAATTCATGGCTAGGGTTCCCCTTCCTTTCTTTCTTCTTTTTTCTTCCCCACCGCCTACGTCACTATGCGGTCATTAAGTCCCTCTTCCAAGTCCTCTCCCTTCATTCCTTTTTCGGCATCAATGGACTTCCCCTCTCCACTCATTTCTCTGCCTACAACTCTTGCTCCAATGGCACCGACGTATCTACCCACAACCATCCCATCTACAAGGTCAAGGCCAGCGACGGACAAGACGGAGTTTGGGATGGAGGCGGCTGAGAGAGGATTGCGGTGGGGTTCGGGATGAAACGGATTGCGCCAGAGTTCGGGATGGATGAGGACAAGTGCAGAGTCGGAGGCGGTCGAGAACTCTGGTGGGGCAGAGCTAGAGGTGGCGAGAGTAGGGCTGACAATTCATGTTCACGGATTATAAATAGATCGTGTCAATTTGAGGATATAACATAGATTAGCTTAACTCGAACATGACCCGTTCAATTAAACGAGCTGACCTATGAAACACGAATATGATACGAATATACACGGATTGACACGATACAATTCATTTGATACGACTAATAATCGTATTGGCAGGTCAAACGGATACACGACCAGCCTAATGACTCTTTTAACTACTTGAATTATTTATAAAATTTAACTAAAATAATAAAAATTTAGTGAAGAAACTAAAATAATATAAAAATAATTTAGTTCGTGCTATGCTAATTCATAGCTCTGAATTCCATCGTTATTTTAGGTTAGGGTTATAATTTTTTGATTTTTCTCATTTGTCTTCAAATAATCTTAAAATAAATATATTAAATATATTTAAATGTATTATATAATCCATTAACCTGTTTTAACTCATTTAGTTAAATGGGTCAAAACAAGTTAAAATGAGTGATGCGGGTCAACCCGTTTAAGGTACGAATTTGTCGTATCATAAACGAATCAACCTGTTTATGACTCGAATCTATTTTTTTAAATTTAAATCCATTTAAGTACGTATCGTACCATATCCGTGTCAATGGATCATATCAAAAATTGCTAGCCCTAAGTGAGAGCTTGGGTTGGTGAAAAGGTGGCTGAGAGTATGGTGAGGGCGGTCTCGAACTCCACTCACTTAAGGAATCAGGAAAACAGTGCACTAAAGGGTGAAGTGATGGTTGAGCAGAGCTGCAGCGAGACAGACAGTAGGTTTTTACTTTTTTTTTTTATTTTTTTAAAAATAGGTTGTAAACAGGTTGGGTTCTTATTTTTTTTTAACTAGGTCTTAAATGGGTTGTAAACAGGGGTCGAATTACCTGTTTATTAAATAGATTATGTTTGAATTTTAAAATCTGACCTATTTAGTAAACAGGTCAGATCTGGGTTTAGATTTTTTAGCTCGAGCCCCTATTTGATCTGATCCATTTACACCCGATCCGACCCGATTGCTACTCCTAATGGAAGTATTTTCCCTCATGGTAC
Source organism: Elaeis guineensis (assembly GCF_000442705.2). Lineage (NCBI taxonomy): Eukaryota > Viridiplantae > Streptophyta > Magnoliopsida > Arecales > Arecaceae > Elaeis > Elaeis guineensis. The sequence continues at coordinate 132,368,599 of NC_025996.2, forward strand.
CAACAATTGCATCGTTCATGCAAGCATGTAAAGTCAACAAAAAGGTTTAAAGATATTGTTGCAATTAGAGGCTCGGATGGTTTGGATGGGTCATTCTCTGCATCCATCTTGACGAGGTATTATCCGCTTTGGCCTCTAACATGTCAAGATGCCGTTTTGAGCCTATGGCCTCTAACATGTCGAGATGCCATCTTAAACCTTACAGTTCTGTCCTATGTAAAAGATGCCTTGCTAGGGAAGGAAATACCTTAATCCCATATAAACCAAAGTCTCCTTTGACTCGCAATCGATATGGGATTAAAAATACCTTCCCCCTGCAACAAGATGGAAGGCTTCATATCTCTTGAAGACTAATAATCCAAGTGGTACTTCTAATTGTGATGATCTCTTGTAAAAAGTGATTCTCAATAATCAGGTTATTGAAAAGTGTTATATTGGAAGTGGACTTTTTCATGATGTTTTGTTTATCTGAATTTTGAAGAGGCCAGAGCTTTCCATTTCTTATCTGTTTAATAGGCCGGTGCAAAGATATGATATATTTTTTCATTTGAGACTAAGAGGAGCTAATCTCCATATTTTCCGGCCTACACTCACTGTATCGTAGAAGCTGATTTCCACAAAATCGAACCTGTAACCTCTTACCCATGTAATATTATGTGAGTAAGCACTTGGTGATAATGAGATGCCATCTAAATATTGTGATTGGTAAAATTTCTTTTTTTTTTTTTAACTTTTTATTTGAAAGTACTAACTTATAATGGTTATAATCAATTATGTAGTAAGTATTTTATTTTCAAAAGGATCCATGTCAAACTAAACTCAAAAAATAATGTTCACTATTTTTTTTCTAATTGAATAGAATGGTGTCGAGATGTTTTACTATTGGCTGGATCTAAATCTTATAGTGCCCTACAAGTCAATCGCATAGATGATGCGATGGAACTATTCCATATTATCTTCCTGTACATATGCATGATATTGGTTATTTTATATTTATGAGATATTGTATTTCGTCATTTGCTGCATCATATTATGACTTAATTATGATTATGATGATCTTTATAGATTAGAGTAATGATTTTAGGATCATGATCAGATCATACCAGTGAGACTTAAAACCTTAATAGCCCCAGTCTAAAATATTTTTGATTGTAGGATCATCGAGTTGGAAATCGATGATGTCGGTAAGACTGATACATCATATATATGCTCGATGGAGAGGATGATTGATCTTACAATCACTTATGTGGTGATACTAATATAAAGATATTGGCATCTATTAGAGAATGAGTTCACTGAATTGATCCACAGGGAGAATATCAGATGGAGCCTTATCAGCATATCAAAAGATGGTTCTCTAGTGGAAGTTGTGTAAGTGATCTTTAGACTTGAGATCATCATAGTACCTTGTGTATATGGATCCATGTTTTGGTTTATACCCTAGCATGACTCTTTGAGATATGTGTGGGATGTTCTGGATTTGGTGAAGTATGCACGGAGGTAATGAGTGGTTAACAAGGAATCGATCACTTTTTGTAAGAAGAGAGAACATCTTATGTGGTCTCATAGGATGATGACTCAGGGAGTCTCTGACCAAAGTAGGGATGAATATTAGAAAGAGTTTCTATTGGATCATCAACTGAATCATCATCATCAGATCGAGATACATATGCATAGATTTTTAGGCTTGACATGATTCCATATCCATGGCCTATCTGGGATGTTGTGTGATCAAAAGATTGAATTGTGCAGTAACTCACCATGGAAGGGCAATTTTGATATTCTACCAAATTTCACATCTTTTGGATAGTCATGACACGTTGCTAGATGTCAATCTTGACTTGTGGATCTCAGTGAATTAAAAAAATTAATTTAGCAAATTAATTAGAAGGGTTCTAATTAATTAATAGACTTTGGTTCATTGTGTATTGGATCTAATTAGATTAGGTGCACATGAATCTAAACCTACTGCTGGCTAGATGTGAAACCCAATGAATCACATACAAAAAAAAATAGGTCTAGAACTTTTGATTAGATCTTGTTGAACCTAATTAAATCAAGATTTGGTTAAAATCCTAAATGAGTTTGAATCCAATATACTCGCATGTGTTTAAACCCTAATCCCTAATCTATTTGGATTCATGATTACTTTTGGTTTTTGAATGGTCATGACCAAAATCAATTAGACTCCTGATTGACCTTTAAATGGTTAAAGGCTTATCATGAAAAGGTTTCATGGCTCCTTGATTAATGGGCGTCCAAATGTTGGATGAATGGAGTCGTCTACGTAATAAAGATCCAGCCTTAATTCTTTTCTCTTCCATGGGTTTTTCGTGAAAGTTGTTTCACCTATTAAATAGGAGGCGCCCCTTCCTATCTATTCATTTAAGGAGGAGTCCATAACTCCTTGAATTCCTTCCACGCCATTTGATGTGCCTCTTGGGAATTCACGTGGGGAAAGTCTAAGCACCATAAGATGGCGCCATTTAAGAGGAGTCCACGGTTCTTGATAGACCTCCATGCCTATTTCTCTTTCCTTGCGTGAAGAGTTCACGTTAGGAAGCAATTTTCCCGTGTGTTGCATCCCAAAAACATCGCGCTCCTTGGAGAGTCCAAGAGTTGGACGTTACATAAAGTTATCTCATGTGTCCCTCCACTCCACATGTCTCTTGGTGTGGCGTCCCAGGAGTTATGAACTTTTAAGCACATGTTAAAAGGAAATAATGTGATGAAAATTTCTCTGGACACCTCAGATGATGTGTGCACGCGTGAAGCTGTTCACGCTAAAAACATTTTCATGCCTCCAAGAACTAGGGAGGAGTCCCTCTCAAGAACAACTCCTTCGTCCCTCACAAGATAGAGTTTTTATAACTCATAGATTGGCATGCCCAAGGGTTGGACGATTGAGGGAAATTAGAGTTCTATCTTGATTCCTTGTTGAGTCAAGATTTGGGTCTAAAATAGGGGCTGTTTTATGCTATGAGATTGAGTGCATCTATGAGATCAAAAATCAGATCTAATGATGTGATTCAATAGGTCCAATTATTGGACAGCATTAGGCTCAATTGTTGGACAGCATAAGGTCCAATTATTGGATAGTAAGAGGAAAAAGAAGAGATAAGAAAATTCACCAAGAGTTGGTGATGCAGGAAAGGAGCAGCTGCTGAATTTCTTGAAAAAAAATTTCAACGAATCCAGATTGGTGAGAGTCCTAGATCGAGACTCGTGTGGATCACCATTGGAGGGCACATACTTGGGTGCTTCAAGGAATCCAATCTACATGCGATTCATATCTGATTGTATGGTATAACATTTCTGACCTTTTATTTGTATACTATGTGGTATGTGTTTGATTGACTTCAGCAAGGTGATTTTGGATTTTGAATTTGGATCATGTGTTTTTAAGAGTTCTTATATGTTAAAAATTTTTAAAATCCAATTCTACTGTACATTCAATCCCAATACCAACCAAATCTTTCACAAATCACATTATCAAAATATGCTTCAACATTAATCACATTATCGAAATCTTTCATTCCAGCTGAGACCAATTCAAGAAGATCAAAAATTAATCAAAATACATGAAAATAACTTGAAGGGATTATAAAACCATCCCAACTAGAAGAACTTCTATTCTAGAGATTGGCATTTTTGAAAATATTTTTTTGCTGAACTGAAGAGTATTTTGTCACGCCCTAAACTCAGCACCTGGATCATATACATGATGGCTACACACTCCTTGGGACAAGATTCTAAGGAATATACATGATCTTAAAATTCATTACAACCTCAAGATATTGTAAACACTATTGATCTCAATGCATAATAAATATCCCACACTAGCAAATATCAAATCTTATCCAATTTACAAAAGTTGGTCGTCTAACTATTATTGATGACACTCTATCTAATCATTTTTTTTCTCGAATAGAGATCCCAATCTTAACCGAGTATAAGCATCCTATAACTTTGAAAAAGAAAAGAAAGAATAGGGATTGTGAGCTTTACAACCCAGTAAGAATCTCATCACATATACACCAATATAATAATATCATTTAAAAATAATGAATGAGCAATTGTTAAAGAGAAATTAATCATAAATCACAAAATTTCATATCAAGACATGCAATATAACTCAACAGTTATATAATATATATCAAACCATATACTATCACAAATCCACAATAAATATCATGTATGTTTCTGACTTATCGTTCATGTTTCATCAATATTTTCCCAATCAATTATCGTCTTTTAGTATAGACTAATCATAATCATACTTTGGCCTATGACTAGCAAACCATAATCTATGCTTCGGCCCATGGTAGCAATTTGTAATAACTACGCTTCAGCCCACAGTGATAAACTACAATAACTATGCTTCGACTCATCGTGATAAATCAGAATATCCGTGCTTCAATCCGCAGTGACAAACCAAGATATCCGCACTTCAGCACATGATGGTAAACCAAGATGTCATGATTCGGTCCATAACTGACAATCCAATATGTCACAATTCGGATCATGACCGGCAATCCATATCATAGTTAGTCCAAATCTCCTTTCAAATCAACAGTTATTCAATAATTTGTATTACATTCTTGTTCAGTTTCAAAACATCAGACATCATATTTTTAATAATTAAAATAGTCAACATGTGATACATATATATATAACATAGAATCATATATCCAAATAAAACTAGAATAATCATATATGGTTCGAAAATATATATATAGGTGATTATGTAAAAGGATTTTTATTTGTATCAGTCTCAGATCTAAGTACAGCTATTGATCAACCCTTCGATTTACGAACTCAAGATCTAAGTATTTTCACTCAATACCTTGTATAGATAATTGCACATCTACATATTAATCAAGATCAAACATAAAAATTATATATGATTATGGATATCATGGTAAATAACCCTAATACTACAAGTCTGACACTCCTCATAGGGTTAACATGTCAATCTAAGCATACCTAAACATCTGGACCCTTTACTAGTCCCTAGAATTTCTAAAGAGAAATCCATGAAGAGAGAGAAATAATCTATAGAGAGCAAGTAGAGAGAGAAACTAATAGAGAGAGATAGTGGAGAGAGAGAGAGGAGAAAGGAAAGAGGAGAAAAACTCTCTCTTTTTTTTTTCTTTTTTCCTTTTTTTTTCTATATCTTTTCTTTTTTTTTTCTTCTTTTTCTCATTTTCTTTCTTCTTTGTTGAAACAAAGGAAGGGATCTTAAGCTAATCCACCTCCCATGGTCATGGACTTCTCTGACAGTGCATCAAATGGCTGCGGTGGGGGTGGCTCCGGCCTCGGTGACCAAGACAAGGCCACAGTCTGGTGATGGTAGTTGGTCCAACAGAAAGAAAAGAAAGAAAGTAGAAATAGGGGATGTTCGGTCCCTTATGAAATTTGACGATCGGTAGCTCAATCTGACTGTCAATGGCTTTATGGAGTTTGAAAAAGAAAAGAGGGAGAAGAGTGGGAGATCAATACCTTATGTTTGATGATGAATCAATGGTAACTCTTAGGAAAGAACTCTCTAAACCTTTGATTTCGCTAGCAATTTTATTGAAAAATTGGATAATGTCTAGAGGAAGTGGGCTTGGAGATTTATAGACGAGAGTCCTAGGGTTTTCATCAGATTTTGGTTGGCCCTAGGACTTCTTTCTTGATTGGATTTGAAGAGAAAGACTCCATCGGTAGTCCTCTTCTTCTGCCTCATGTATTCAACGTGTGAGGTTTCAACTATTTTTTTCTCTTTTTTTTGCTTGCTTTAGGATTCATGCAGGAAATTAAAAGAAATCCCGATCATTACAACTTTATCTCCAGATTTCAATCCATTATCATTATCCTAAAGTGATCTTGGAAGCCTATCCTCATTAATGGATTTAATATCATTATCCATGAGTGGTTCATCATCCAATATCATCTCCAAATTTGACACAGCTAGAAGCCCACTCATTTCTTTAGGATATTTGGACCTATCTCGGTAACTTTGCTACGGTTTGTATTCAACATATCTTTCAGGAGGTAAACAATACTGCGAGCTGGGTCACCTCCTATGTGGCTGAGCACACTGATGATTAGATCTGACATTAGGATCAGACTTACCCCTAAGCCTTGTAAGATATTTTATTTTTTAATCATTTAAGATGCAGTCATGCTAGATCGTGAGCACCCTCCCACTTGTACCACAAAAAAAAAAGGGAAAATGGGAACTCAACATCTCCGTTTGCACCATCTACCACCGCAGATCGGGGGATGAGGCATAGACTGGGCTTAAGGTCGGTTCATATCTTTACCTTCTCTCCATTATATGCCATGAGAACTGGTTTTACGTGCTTGATGATGAGTGGATTCTAACCATCTATGACACTTCTATTGGTGCTTCGAAGTGGTCTGTGATCTCTTCGTAGGCTACAACGGGCTTCCTTGGCATGGGAAGCTACTTGGCAAAGACATCCACATCAGAGTTATTGTGGATTGCATGTCATAAGGAGAATGAAGGTGATCAGGGCCCTTGCAGCAAGAAGTTCTTTGAAGTTGCGAAGCTTGATCTCGGAGGGCACCTGCTCCAATGGTCTAAGGTAGAGGGCATAGATGAGAAAGCAGTATTCTGCACGCAAGGATAGTGCTTTAGTGTTCGTGCTAGGGACTTTCCCCACTGCAGAGAGGATTGTATTTAGGAGGTGTTTGGTTGGGGAGAGTGGGGGTTTAGAATTGGAATCGGAATAGGTGACTCCCATTCCAACCATTTGGTTGGAAGGAGTCTCATTTCGATTTTGGGGTGGAATGAAAATGGCTCAATCTATATAGAACTCCATCCCTACTCTCCTCTATGGATTCAATTTTTCATTCCAATTTCGATTCTGATTTCGATTCCAGTCACAAACCAAATGCTTCGAGGGATTTGGTCATTTCAATTCTCATTTTCATTTTGATTTTGGTTGCGAATCAAACACCCCCGTATTTTGTTCTCACTACTGACCTAGTTCATCATAAACCAAGTGACATTCATCAGATTGAGGTGTTCGACATGAAGGATGGCAGCATTTAGGTCCTGCCATCAGTTAGGTGGAAGAAGCCTTCAAAAAATACATCAAGCAGTCTTATGTGGTTTATCCTTAGTCTCTGCTAGATGTTGGAAAGAAGCTCATTCTAAGTCTTGCATGAGCATGCTTTGTTTATTTATTTATATTTTTTTTGTAGATTCTGTTAGTGTTTTGAAGGAAATTGAAAAACTCAAAATTCCTTCCAACTAATTTCCAATCAATTCCCAATCCCAATCCTTTGTTTAGTCCCATATTGGATAAGAGAAAAGTTGAGAAGGGGTTTATATTGAAAATCATTCTCTTGGGCTTTGTCAAAATCTTAGTAGTTTTGGGCCAAACCATAATGCACGTGCAGTCCGGCCCATCTCATGCGATTATGTCATACCCATGATGTGGTGGGGCCCATGTTTTATTTTATTTTTTCTTCTCTATTTTTTTCCTTTTATGATCATTTTTCCTTATTTATTTTGGGATAAATATGATTAATGTTGTTTAATGTTAATCGCTCGATTAATAGCTTTTGCCCATTGATTTTCTACTTGTTAGCCGGTTAAATACGTATTTAATGTTTTTGATTGTTGGATTAGCCTAAATGGCTAGTTCTTGGCCTATAAATTGGGCCCTTTGTTAGGAGTTGTGATATGCAAGAAAAAAATTTGCTCTCTCCTCTCCTAATCTAATCTATTCTTTGATCCTCTTCTTCTCTCCTAAACCCTCTTCTTCCAAGCTTTTTTTGATTTATTTTTTTATTTTTTCATCTACTAGATTGAAGCTCTATCATCCTTTTCATGGTCATGCCCATATGAGAGGTCACCGGTTGTATCTTATGATGGAGTTCTAGAGTTTGATCTCCTATGAGGATTGAAAATCGTCTTAAGATCGTATACCGCACATCTTCAATTTGTAAGTTTTTAGTTGAATTTAATATTAATTTGATAATAAATTTTAGTTGTTAGTTCGATGGAATCACTACCGGCTCTCGTTAGGAAACAAATGTATATTATGTATTTCTAATAGATTCTCCCGTTGAACTCCAATTTATCTCTTGTATAGATGCCAATGGTTTTGCAAAAAATGTTGGTGCACGGAATGAGAATCCCAATGGGTGATTCATAACCATGACTTTCAGAGGGTATTTGGTTCGTAACCAAAATCGAAATGGGAATGAAAATCGAAATGGTTTGGAATCAGAATCAGAATGGTCAAATCCTTTGAAGTGTTTAGTTCGTGATCGGAATCGAAATCGAAATCAGAATTAAAATGAAAATTTGAATCCATAAAGGAAAGTAGGGATTGAGTTCTATATAGATTGAGCCATTCCTATTCCACTCTGAAATCGGAATCGGAATGGAACTCCTTCCAATCAAACGATTGGAATGAGAGTCATCCATTTCGATTTCGATTTCAGACTCCTACTCTTTTTAATCAAATACCTCTTCAATGCCGTTGGCGAAAGCTACTTCATTTGTAAAGAAAATAAAGGATTAGGCGTTCGGAAACATAATGGAATGATAATTAAGATTTTTTTCTTCTGATCATTTTTTTTTCCTTTTGATAATGGGGTGTGAGTTGTACACTTCAAAGGGATTATGGAGTGTGACTTTGAGCAAACAGGGAGGGAAAAAAAAATAGAAAGCTTGAATACATGATGACTTCAAGGCTTGCGTCACCTTCTTTAAAGGCTCTTTTGGGTGTTTGGGTCTTCATATGTATGCAGTGGGTCACATTACTCAACGACAGGCTATGGTCTGTTATATATACTTTATATTATATATAAATATTATTTTTCTCAAAAGATGTACACAATTGATATATGAAAAAATAGTTATATAAAAAATGAGAGAAAGAAAAAAAAAGAAAAAAAAAATTGAGATACAAAAAAAAAAAAAAGGGACAAAATCAAAAGAGTAATCGTGAAAGCAAGTGAAGACAAAAAATTGGAAAGTTTCAAAGAAAATGATGAGTGTTTTTTTTTTTGCTAAAAAGAATGATGAGTGCTTTGACAGGCAAAATCTAACACATTCGTTAGTTTCTCTTTTGCAGCTACATTCATGGAGAACCTTATTATATAGGAGAATTATCAGTGGTACCTATACCCTCATTTGTGGTCTACGATCTCAATTTCATTGTATGAAGCCCATTCACCTACTGTTCTATTGCTACATAAGCTTTACTCCTCTGTTGATGATGTGATGGTTGCTCTGTATTTTATACTGATTCATATGTCATCCAGTCATTTCTCTGCGTCTATCTTCTTCATCGGATTACTGTGTTTTCAGTACTATACTACTTCGTATCTATTACTGACACGAGGAAGCAGTTTGGGTGCTCTATTATCATTTTCTTGCTTATTGCCCGGAAGTGTAGAACTCAAAAAGGGAGACGGAGAAATGAATTGAATTTTTTAAAAATTTAAGTCAAATTAAATCTTAAGTAAATATATATTTTAATTTGATCTAACTTGAGTGATTGTAAGATGATTACAATATGGAGCAGTAGAAACTAACTATAATTAAAGCTATGTAAGAATTAAATCAAGCTAAATAAGAATTGAAAGCATACAAGATATGTAAAAAGATAGGACAAAAGATACAACAAAAATATACAAAATTTTATAGTAATTCAATGCAATCTGCATCTACGTCCACTCCTCAAACTCTCTTTAAAAATTTTACTATAATCTTTTTGATTATAGTATGTTTGTTTTAACCCGGGATCACAAATAAATCCAGTTGATTTTGCACGATCACCAACCACAACCTTAGACTGATTATTTTTTGGACTCACAATCAATCCAGTTGATTTTACGAGCTTATCAACTAAAACCTATAATATCCAATTTCGGATTTGGATGGACCTTTACTCCAAGTTTCTTTCTTCCAAAAAAATTTGTAAAGAAATTAAAATACAAAAATAAGTAATTTCAATACAAAATAAAAATAAAAAATAAGCTCAATAAAGTTTGAAAAAGAAGCTAATAATTTGCTCTTTGATACTTGATTTCTTACTCAAATGATGCTTGAGAGGATGTGGAAGTAGGTGGTGATGATTCTTTTTTAAAAGCTCTCAAAACTGTACACTCAATCATCTTTTTTCTTCTCTTTTCAATGGTTTTCAATGAAGCTTACTCAATCTTAAAGTTTTCTTCTTTTATCCATTTCATCTCTCTTTTGAAATATTTCTCTAGCTTTTAATAGACTTGGAAGAGATAGGAGAGTAAGTTTTGATCGTTGGAGAGCTTGGAGTAGCCATTAGATCCAAAAAAATAGCCATTGGAGAAGTACAAAAAACTAGCTATTATATCCTGTCCTATGCTTGGGGTCAACTTCATTTCCCTTGAGGTCGACTTCAGTTGCTTACAAGTCGACCCAAATTCTTAACGAGTCGGCTCGACCATAGGATCTGAAAAACTGTTCTCTATTTTTTGAGACCCCAATAAAGAAAAATCGACTCGTCAGAAATTTGAGTCAGCTCAACCATAGGGTCTAAAAAATTGTTCTTTATTTTTTGTGATCGAGTGGGCTCAGATCTTCTTCGAGTCGATTTGCCTACATGCCAGTCTTCTTTCAACGTATCAGAATCGACTCCTTTTCATTGGGGTCGACTCCTAAACTATCTGAACTCGATTTTTCTTCCAATTTCAGCCCGTTTCAGTGTAGGGGACGGCTCCTTGGATTCTAGGGTCGACTCTACTAGGTCTGAAGCTTGAAAAATCTTCTTTGAAGTCCTTGACCTAGTGTCTTTTGAGGAGATTTTTTTCATGGGTTATATCTTTAATTTAAACATTTAAAAAGACTTACATTCATTCTCAAAATACATGATTAGATTCATAATTACTCAAAGTTTGGTAATCATCAAAATCAATCATGGGGTCAACATTACTAACCTTTCTATCCAAGCTATTTCAAATACTTATGTGCCAGGTTTTTGTGCTATTTTATTTCAATAAAAAAATACAGCACTAATAAATCCATGAGAGAGTATTTGTAAAATGGCTCCATTGAGTCCCATGTTGGTTATAGAACCACTTCCTATAATGATAAAACCCATGTGCGATACAGAGGAATAGACTATTCTCTTTTTAAAATTACATTTGACCGAGAGATATTAAAGCTGTATAGATTATTTGCATTATTCTAACTATTATCAACTAGGGAGGAAATATAGAATGAGCGTGGGGTAATAATTCCATATTGATCCGAATTAATTCATATGCTCCCATTTTTAATAAGAATCCAGCTAGAAGCATACATATATTGTAATGTACTTTTCCATAGGTATTTGGTAACTATGTATGCAAGGGTATAATCGACGATTTGACAGCATAAACAATAAAAAAACTAAAATATAATATTATTTCAATGCCACAAGATATGATTGATTAGCTAATCTTTCAAAATCTAATGTTGGTTCATTGGAACCATATAAATCCATACCTAAAACTCATATTAAGAGAAAAATAGAACTCCCTGCTGTGTACAAAATAAACTTTGTTGCTGAGTAGAGACATTTTTTTTCCTCCCCACATGGATAAAAGTAAGTAAACAGAAATTAATTCAAACTCCCACATGGTGAAAAAAAGTAAAAGGTCTTGAGAAGAAAATGATCCTATTTGATTGCTGTACATTGCTAACATCAGGAAATAGAACAGTCACGAATTTCGCATAACTGATCAAGCTGCCAAGGTAATTAAAGTAGTGATAAATCCTGTCAGTAAAATTGGTCCTATGGAAAGTCTATTGATTCCCAATCTCCAGTGCAAATAAAAAAATATCTATTCATTTGTAATCTTCTTTCAATTAGATTAATGGATTGTTCAATTGAAAATGATAACAGAATACATAGGTTATTAAAAGGACTTCTAATAAGTATATATAAATAGTATACCATCAAACATCTTATTTTCTTTATGAGAAAAAAAGAAAACTAAAGAATTCACGAATATCAACAAAACAACAAATATTGTCAACCAAGAAAAATAACTCGTGATAAAGACAAGATATATTTTGATCAAGAAAATCCATGCTCGAAATAATAAATTTTATCGAGTACGGATTTTTGTCGATAAAAAAGAATTAAATGATTCAAGTAGAATTTTTTTGTAATATATCAATAACATAGATCCATACTGCGAGTTGTTTCATGCTCTTGTTCCATTACGATTGAAAGCATTTTTTTTTCAAAAGCATACATGTCGCCTTCCATATAGATCATCCTATTACAGTTGTTCAAATGTGCTGTTCAAGGATATATATTTTTCTCACACTTCCATTATCATATCAGCTGTTCATCAGTTTTCAGATCTTCGGTTCAAGGATATATAGTTTTTTCAGAATTGACTTATCCTGTTGCAGTGCAGAAAACATACACCGCCTTATTATCTTCAAGTTTGGGGGTTCTTCGTGTAATGTACTTCTGTTTCTACTTATATTTTTCTTCTATGTATTTTTCTTGGGTGGGCATAGCATTTTTGTATATATCCAGATGGGTTTCTCTGAACTTGCATGCTTCTCTGGGGTTTATATTGATACAGACCCTTCCCGCTGTAATCTTTTTATTGTTTTAATAGAGCTTTGGCATTTCTTATCAAAAAAAAAAAAAAAAATCTCTTTTGGCGAGGACACCAGCCCACCAGCCACGATAATGGTTGGTTTGATTGTTTTGGAAATATATAACAGGGGGTGTGGTTGGACTCATCCAAAACAAATTATCCAGTGGTGTAGGGATGCGGCACCAAATATTTGAGACAGAGACCCTCCTCTAAGCAAAAGTGGAGCCATAGATACTAAATGATCACCCAATGCACAAAAATAGTTTAAGATTTGTTTCTATATTCAACTAATTCACAGCAATAGTTTAAGATTTGTTTCTATATTCAAATAATTCACAGCAATAGTTTAAGATTTGTTTCTATATTCAAATAATTCACAACAATAGTTAAAGATTTGTTTCTATATATTCAAATAATTCACAGCAATAGTTCCAATCCCATCTGTTGCTCCTATTTTATAGAAAAATGTTATCTTTAACAATTGGCATGTGTTTTGGATGTACTTCTTCATGATTCTGATCTGATGATTATATGATTATTTCTCCAGCTCCCTCTTTCGATTATTCTGTTGAAAAATTTAGGATGAAGTACTTGGAGAGAGAGAAAATATTGCTGGCTAGCAACCAGTTTAGAATAATACCCAACACCTAGTTAGTTGCTTCTATCATAGACATTGCTTGATTAACACTCCTACATTCTAATTCCACAATCTAACATAAAGGGCACAATTTTTTTCCTCTCCAAAGAATTAACATTCACCTTTTTGTGACTGTCTCTTATCATACACTTGACTATTATGTGATTCAACTCTCTCGATGAAGTTTCTTCTTTTGTTTTTTCACCCTCCTTTACTTAAAAAAAAAAAAAATGGAGTGTCCACTGACAGATGACACGGTGGGGCACCACTAGGTATTGCTTTACAAACCTAGCCATTAGACAATTAATTACATCAAATCCAATACACCTTTTATCATGCCCCCCTCCAAGATCGACAGGAGTCATAGCAACTACTATATATTCACAAAGAATTCTTCCTACCAACATACAAAACATCTCATCACAATATCATAAAGCAATAGCAGAATAAATTTAAATAATTAATATTCAATATTAATCTAAATAATTAAATTAAATATCTTATAAAATAATATTTCATAATTTTTAATCGACTTCAATAAAATTTATACAAATTTAATCTTTTTAAAATTTATTTTTTAATTTATTTTTATTTATAAATTATTTTTTTTAAAACATCCGATTTATCTCAATAGCCATGAACTCTGACCACATTTATACCTTGTTCTTAGACCAAAATGAGCTCAGATTAGTCAAAATACCAATGTATAACCCCTACTGGTGGGGATCGCTATACCAACGCATAACTCTATTGATTGGGTGCCGATATACCAGCATACAATCTCTACTAGTAGGGTATCAATATACTAATGCATAACCCTTACTGACAGGGTATCGATATACCAGTGCATAATCTCTATTGGTACGATAAAGATGTACCAGTGCACAACGTATACTGATAGGATATTGATATACCAACATATAACTCCCATTGGTAGAATTTTGATATACAGTCAGCTATGAGTCAAAATCCATCTCGAATCAAATCTCCTTTTCAATAAGATTAGTTTCATATTTCAATCGGATAATACAAAAAGTATCCATAATCAAAAACATCAATCATAACTCCGATATACAGTCAGCTATGAGTCAAAATTCATCTCAAATCAAATCTCCTTTTCAATAAGATTAGTTTCATATTTCAATCGGATAATACAAAAATTATCCATAATCGAAATCAATCGATCATAACTCCATAATAGAATCAATACATCCGATAATGCATCAAACAATATTCTACAATGAAGTAAATTTAACAAATAAATAACATACTTCACTTTCATAAATCACAAGCTATATAACTCAAAGTTTAATGATACAAATATTATACAACTTGCCAATAAATCTAGAAAAAGATCCATATTTCTTATCTCACATGTGCTTCAACAAATCTACATAATGCCATAAATTCTTTTTCAAAATCTTCAATTCATAGATCATGTCACAGTATCTCACTATTAGATATTTTTGTGTCAAATTGACTATACCTCTATACAAAATCAAGTCTATTAATTAGAAAGAATATAGATAATTAAAAAAGATATGATTGATAAATAGTTACAATATTCAATGATTTGGCTTGATCCAGTCATCCAACATCATTCGATTAAAATCAGACTAGGATATAGATGGTTTAACAAATATTGAGGATGATCAAATTCATAGTGTTTGATAAGAGTCAAGGTAGAGACCGGCATGATGTCTGACAATTAGAGATTAATTTGATCAAATAACTTCATTTAATCAAGATCGGACTAAGATACAATTAGCTTCATAGAGATAAAAAATGATCAAATCTACTGGTATCTGACAAGGGCAAAGCAGTAACAGCTAATATCCTGATCATTCAAATCAAGGTGATTTAGTTAAATCATGATTAAACTAGTATACAGATAACCTAATAGAAATTGTGGTGATCAAATCTAGTGATAGCATGTCTAGCCAAGATCGATGTCGGTATATTATCCGGTGACCACAGATCAAGACCTCTTCACCAAGATTGATCAAACTTATCAAAAGAAAATTTTTTACTAGATCAATCCTAGAGAGATAAACTTTATAGATAGAAAATAATTTTAGAGAGAGAAAATTATAGAGATAAAAAATAAAATTTTTTAGATAGAGAAAGTAAGAGAAGAGAGAGGAGAGAAATAAGAAGAAGAACTACAAGAGAGACTCCCTCTCTTTTTTTTTTCTTTTCTTCTTTCTTTTCTTTTTTCTTCTTCTTCTTCTTCAGTGAAATAGGGGATCTCCCCTTTCTTTCTTGAAAACCAGAGGCTCAAGGTTGCAGTGGCTATTGCCAGGATGCAAGTCAAAGTGACATAGCTGGGAGTCCCTCGACTGGCGACTAGCGGCAACTACTATCGTCGGAAAATCCAAAAGACCCATGAAAAAAATAGTGAAAATAAGAGATTTCAATTCTATCAAAAAATCTGACAATAATCATCTGAAATTAAGGACACAAGGGTTGAGGAAAAGGGAGAGGTGGGTTAGTCAAGGATTTTTGGCCTTATTTTATCTTTTTAGCGAGTTGTGGCCATGATTCTAGCAATTAGGATGAGGTTCATCCAAAATCAAGAAAGGAAAAAATATAAAGAGAGAAAGATGGCGAGAGAGGAGTTCTCAACGGTGGTTAATCATGGAGGGGAAGGGCATCTCCTCTTATAAAGAGGAGCCCTAGAGTTTGGTTCCAACTTCGATTTTCAATAGAGATGAAGACTCCCATTAGGAGTCTTGTTCCTCTCCCTTTTTTTTTCATTTTAGATACTTTAAAATTTGTGTGGGTTGATTGGGCTCTTTGGGCTCTTTTCTAGTGGTTGGGCCGGTCAAATGGATCGAGTCCAGTTCAAATTTAGACCTTGTTAGTACCAGGATATTATATTCTCCTTCATAAAAAAAAATTTATTCTCGAAATTTTTCTTACTTAAGTCTTAAAAAATATAAAATTTCTTTTACCTCAAGTGATAGTCATCCTTTACTTTCATGATCGAATATTCTATTATAATATCCTTCAAATCAAATTATTGTTCTAATCTATTTGAAAATAATTCAGGTTGCTACACTTCTGCTGCATGCTCTGACTCAAATCTATCAATACATTGATGTCGAATATAGATTTTTAAGTTATATCATAATCAATATAAGTCATCATCCTAATATCCTTAGTATCTATCCACCTACATTCATTTTATGTTTGATTCTATTTTTCATAATTGATCCACTTATACTTTGATATTATATAAATTATAATACCTCCGATCTGAGATTGAGGGCTAGCGGTCATGGTAATCATCGTATGCCCATGGAGAACTCTTCCCACAAATATGCAAGACATCTCATCACGATGTCATAAAGCAATAATAGAATAAAATTTTTCAATAATTAATATTTAATATTAATTTAAATAATTAAATCAAATATCTTATAAAATAATATTTCATAATTTTCTATTAATTTTAATAAATCTTAATCTAAAATAAATATATCAAATTCTACTTCTAATTCATTTTCTCATATTGAATCCCTAAGTCAAGCTAATCCTCTAAATTTATAAAAAATAGTAAAATATAGACTAATAAGCTAGACAGCCTAGTAAGTAATATACATTTTAGCTAGATAAATTTAATAATAATAATATATTAAAAAATAAATATGCAAAGTGCATCAATCAATTCAAATACACAATACTAATCAAAATATGATCCATGAAAATTCAATCTTTTCAAAATTTATTTTTAAATTTATTTTTATTTATAAATTATTTTTTTTTTAAATAACTTATTCATCTTGATAGCGACGAACTATGAATATACTTATGCCTTGTGCTTAGGCTAGAATGAGCTCAGAATAATCAAAGTGCCAATGTATTAGCCCCCACTGGTATCAATGCGTAGCACTCACTAGCAAGATGTCGATATACCAGTACATAATATCTACTAATAGGATGTTGATATACTAGTATAATAACTCTTACTGGCAAAGTATCGATGACCAGCATAAAATCCCCATTCATAAGATATCGATATGCTAATATATAAATTTTATTGACAGAATTTTGATACATAGTCAGACTGTAAGTCAAAATCTATCTCGAATCAAATTTTTTTTTAATAAAATTAGTTTCATATTTCAATCGAATAATACAAAAATCATTCAGAATTGAAATCAATCAATCATAACTCCATAACAGAATCAATATATTCAATAATGCATCAAAATAATATTCTACAATGATAAAATAAATTTAATAAATAAATATCATGCTTCACTTTCATAAATCATAAACAATATAACTTAAAGTTTAATGACACAAATACTATACAATTTATCGATAAATCTAAAAAAAGAGTTACATTACTTATCTTACATGCACTCCAACAAATCTACATAATTCTATAATTTTTTTTTTAAAATCTTCAATTCATAGACATATTATAGTATTCTACTGTTGGACATCTTTTTATTAAGACGACTATATCTCTATACAGAATTAAGTTCACTAATTAAAAAAAATATGGATAATTAAGAAAGATGAGATTGATAGATAGTTGTATTCAATGGTTTGGATCCATCCTATTATCTAATTTCATTCGATCAAGATCAAACTAGGATATAGATAATTCAACAGATATCGGAGATGATCAAGTCTATAGTGTCCGACAAGAGTCAAGATGGAGACTGATACAGTGTCCGACGATTAGAGATCAATTTGATCAAATAACTTTATTTAATCAAGATCGGATTAAGATATAATTAGCTTCATAAAGATCAAAAAATGATCAAATCTAGTGATTTCTGACAAGGGCCAAACAGTAGTGATCGATATCCCAAACAGTAGTGATCGATATGATTTAACCAAATAATGATTGACTAATATATAGATGATCCAATAGAAATTGTGGTGATTAAATCTAGTGGTTCCAGGTCTAGCCAAGATCGGTGCTGATATGCTACCTGGTGATGATGGATTAAGATCTCTTCATCAAGGTTGATCAAACTTATCGAAAAAAAATCTTTACCAGATCAATCCTAGAGAGATAAATTTCATAGATGAAGAAATAATTTTAGAGAGAGAAACTTATAAAGAGAGAAAATAATTTTTTTTAGGGAGAGAAAATAGGGAAATTGAGAGGAGAGAGTTAAGAAAAAGAACTAGAAGAGAGTGAAACTCCCTCTCTCTCTCATTTTTTTTATTTCTTTCTTGTTTTTTCTTCTTCTTCTTTGGTGAAACAGGGGACTTCCCCTTTTTTTTTGGAAAGTAGAGGCTCAAGGCCATGGCGGCCATCGTCAGTGATGCAAGTCAAAGTGGCGTAGTCAGGAGTCCATCAACTAATGGTCGATGGCAACTACCATCACCAAAAAAAGTCAAACAACTCATGAAAAAATAGTGAAAATAGGATTTTTTGTTTCCATATAAAAATCTAGCAATAATCATCTGAAATCAAGGATGCAAGGATTGACGAAAAAAGAGGAAAGCATCAGTCAAGGATTTTTGGCCTTGCTTTATCTTTCTGACGAGCTGTGGTCGTGATTCCAGTAGTTACAATGAGGGTCATCTAAAATCAAGAAAAATAAAGAAAAATAAAGAGAGAAAGATGGTGAGATCAGAGATGGGTTCTCGATGGTGGTCAATCATGGGGAAAAAGGTACCTTCTTTTATAGAGAGGAGCTCTAGAGTTTGGCTCCAACTTCAATTTCCATCAGAGAAGAAGACTCCCATCAAGAGTCTTCTTCCTCCCATCAGGAGTCTTCTTCCTTCCTTTTTATTTTTTCTTTTTTAGATACTTTAAAATTCATGCAGGGTGATTGGGCTTTTTAGGCTCCTTTATAGTGGCTGCGCCAGTCAAATGGATCGAGTTTTGTTCAAATTTAGGCCTTATTGGGATCAAGATATTACACCTTTGTGTGCAGTTTTCTAGTCCTCCTACAAATTTATCATTAGGTCTCTAGTTAGAAATTTATACATGGTTTTGTCTTACCAAGATTCATAAATAAGATTGATTGGAGTTGTTAGAGTAAAACGAATAAGCTTTTGATGTTCAGTTCAAGAGTCAACTTCAGTTGGTGTTTTATCCAAGGAGTTAAGTTAGAAGTCCGCTCTACGGAACTAGTTATAGAAGTTTAGGTTGAAAAATTGGTCTTTCAAGTGATATAATTTTATTAGGATAGTTAGATAGATGCATTTTCAAATAGTAATAATAATATAATTCATGTTTCATACAATATATAAAATATAATGTCAAAAATATCGGAAAAATGTTAGAAGCTACCATGGTAACTCAAATAATGGCTTGTTGGTTTGTACTTAAATAGCAAAGTTTCTTTTGACAAATCTTCAATGTTAGGATGATCATAGATAGTCCTAGAAGACATCAACATGTTGATTAGTATATGTCAACAGACCTAGCTAATAACTATTTTCTTGATTGTAGGAGATGAAGCTTAATTAGATTCATCACCTTGGCCATTTCATGGTAAAAAATTACAAAAACCTAGAAAGTCCTATGATGCATGCACCGCCTGCAGCCCCTCCACCAACTCAATCTATACCATCTTCTCTCCAAAGCCCACAAAAAGGTTATCCTCGAACCATATCCTAAAAAAATCATGAACCAATGCTACTAGCTGTGGCTGCTACATTTATGGGTAGAGTAGGAAAAGTTGCTTGACAAGGATTATGTTGTCGAGTAGAAATCATAGAAACTAAGTACTAGAACATTGAGCCTTTGTGTATTGGTAGAAAGAATTGGCTTCTTTGAAAGCTAGATGGTTCAACCATAAGACTAGAAAGCAGATTTATCACCATCTTTAGTTATGATTTAGGAAGTTAAACCCTTATTTCTATTCTAGGAGGATTATCAAACTCAATATGAACTACTCTAACTACTATGAAGATAACTAGCTGACAGAATTGAGGAGTAAGATTTATCACATTAGGAAGTCGAATTATACACCAAACCTTCAAAGGCCCTAACTTTCTCCACATCTAATGAGGTATTTTTTTTGGAAAAATCATGTAACTTCTTAAACTCTACTATGTGATGCCAACTCCTAATGGTTCTGATATATGCACGTAATAATCATGGTCAAATTTCATCATTTGAGCCTCCAAGGATCATCTAAAAAAACTTTCTTTTGAAGAGGACTTCCATCAAGCATAATTTCATTAAATAGAATGGATGAGTAGTTGAAACTAAAGTTGATATAGAAGTCAAAATACTCTCTCACTGGATTTTGATTTTTTATGATTATTTTAACTATATATATTTATTTTGAAAAAAATTGAAACCATGTTTAACTAGAAGAGGAATCCCACTTAAATTATATAAGGACTATCATGCCCTAGATCCATCACTTAGATTGGTTATGTGACATGACTGCATACTCCATAAGGTAAGGTCTCAGAGAATATGCAAGGTCTGAAAATTCATTACCATCTCAATACTAGTGAACAATAATGATCTCGTTCTACAAATAGCAAATTTAATTGATTGCCCCAGTATTTGACCTGACCCAATTTGAAGGGATAGGTTTTACCTTATTTGATTAAAAACTAGGGCAGATATGGATTTTAAATAAAATATTTAAAATAAATTTGGATCGGATAAGGATAATGGTATGCCTATCCTGAATCCAATATGATATAACTTTAATCTAAATCTTCCTTTTCAAAGTTACAATTGTCTCATAATGTTAATTTGCATGATGAGTTCCTTACCGACCAGATCCGATTCGATTCGACCAGATCCCTCTTATCTACTTGACCCGACCCGACCGACCCATACTACTACTTGACTCAATCCAACCCGAGGTGGGTATGGGTATAGAATTTTTAGTTATTTGATAGGTACAAACATTGACCAACTTGAGTCATACTTGACCTGTTGTCATCCCTGCTTAATTCATAATAAAAAAAAATTATACAATTAAAAAATTTAATCATTAGACTGGTATCAATAATGCTTCCAACTATCCATCCTCTCACCAAAATCCTAAACTATGGCCAGGTATTAAGCATTCTGCAACTTTGAAAGGAAAAGAGAAGGGATGGTATGAGCTTTACAGTCTAGTAAGAATTTCTACATGCCCATACTAGCAAAATAATAAAAATAAAAATATAAAAATAATAAATAATCGATACGCATATATCATGAAATCTCAAATAGTCAATAATGCATGAATAAAATGATATGCGTACATCAAATATAAATAATAATCATCCACTCAAGAGTGATATAGCATATAATATCTAATAAATCTTCAACAATGTTTCAAGTTGCTTATCATTTAGATTCTCTTTAACTTAATCTAGATCCAAGATTAGTTATCTTCCTTCTTTGATACCAACTTGATTCAATTGGAGAGAAGAAAGATTTTCTTCAATCTACTCAACTCAAATCTCTTAAAAGAAAATACAAAGAAGTTGGAAGAACTACAAAATAAGGCTTACTTCCCTTTTCTTTGATCGATTGATTCTAATATATATGATATAAATTATAGTATATAGCCCTTATTTATAATAATGAAGTCCATCCTTCCATAATTTAGATCAGATTTCTATTCTTTTCTTCTAGAAGGATATCTATCCTTGAACAATTTAGGTTAGACTTCTCTTCCTAAATTAAATAGGATTGTCTATAAAAAAATAATAAATATAAAAAATTAAAAATTTTATGGGAGATAGATCTCAACTTCTTTATTAATTGTGCCTTCTATTACTCCACTAATTCTTCATAAATTAGAAGATAGTATTTGGTCAAAAAAATTTTCAAAAAGGAATGTTTCAGTTGAACTAGTATATTTTGAGATCTAAATGATAGAATTTTGATCCAATTTAGTCCTATTAAAGAATGGACTAAAGTTATAGATCTTGAAAAGATAATCAATTTCAAATTAAAAAAAAAGATTAGCTCAATCAGGTATCGTATAATCAAGTTATGATCTTTTAAAATTTAGTATATGTTTCAACTTCTTGATGTGGTAGATCTTATTCCTGGTAGTGGCCAGAGTGGTCCATATTAAGTCCAAAGATCTTCCTAAATCATAAATTCAAGTCTAAGGATCCTATCCATCTTTTGCTTTTGAAGTTTAGCATGTGATTTAACTTGTTGATGTGGCAGATCTTGCTTCTAGATCCTATCCATCTCTTACTCGTAGTGGCCAAAGTAGTCTATATTAAGTCTAAAGATCCTCTTAGATTATAAATTTAAGTCATATTGTCCACCTATAATAGAAAATTGATAAGTATTACATTTATCGCCTGTGATGGGGAAATCGATAACGCCACATTTATAGCCCTTGATGGAGTAATTGATGATAATGAGATCAGCCTAAAGTCCTTCATTCAATCAAGTCTACTTCACATATATCAATTCTTTTTATTTCCAACTTTAGACTAACCACAATCATGTTTTTTGCTTGTGGCAGAACAATTGATAAATGTCATATTTTTCTACTCATGATGGGGTAATCGACAAATGTCACGTTTGCTGCCCGTGATGGGCCCATTTATATAATGTGGTTAATCCAGAGCATCACATCTATCAGTCTGATTATACAAATATCAATTATACTAATATATGCATCCATCATACTATTAATTACAAGCATATATGATTAAAACATAGAGAAAACCATGCATCTTATTTATATCGATGATTAGCATATCATACATATATGTTTGTATAAAATATTTATAAGCATGCAGGTGAGTGTATAAGGATTCTTACCTCTATATTGACAACCCAAATTGAATAGTCACTTTCCTACATTGCAATCTATGAACTAGGGTGTGCAGAACCCCGCTCGCGACATTTTCTTGCTTGGACAATTGCTCCCCTATAGAATCAAATCCAATCATTAGAAATAGAAGATGATACTCAACAACTTAGAAACTCTATTGAGGTCAAATCAGGGTTCATTGAGTAGAAAGTTTGGACTGCCCACTAGTGCCTTGGATTGGGTAGAGAAAGAGAGGAGAGAGAGCAAGAGAAAGAGAGAACAAAGAGAAAAGAGAGAAAACCCCTATGTCCTTCTTAAAAGAAAGGGCTTTTAGGCCAACCACCCCAATGGTAGCGATCCTTGGAGGCAGTGGCAGCCCTCGACAACCCAATTACGGTTGGTGATTAGCAAGGTGTAAAAGAAAAGGAAACAAAAAATAGGATAGACCCTATTTCAAAGAAAAGTTTAGCAATTTGCTAGCCTAAATCTGAGCGATATGGATGGTCAAGGAATTGAAAAAGAGAAAAGAAGAATGAGTGATCCTTATTTTGTCTCCAATGAGGTATTAGTGGTGGCTCAACAAAATTCTTGACAAAAAATCTAAAAAAATCCCTCAAAATCGAAAGTAATGGAGGATATTTTTGGTGGTGGGATGCCTAAGGAGAGGGATGACTTCTTTTTATAGAGGAGCCCTAGAGCTCCAATTGAATTTTGGTGACTCAATTCCTATCAAAATCGGGACTAACAAAGACTCATATCATGAGTCTTCCTCCCTATCGTCCCTATAAGGCATGTGCAGCGACCTAGTCCAGCCTACTTTAGGCTGGCCAAACTAGAGTATTACATTGGTCCAACCCACTTTAGGCTGGTCCAATTGGGGTATTACATTTTATCTTGTTTAAAATAATTTTATTCTCAAAATTAATATATCTTATAGCCCAAACTTTGAGGGTATACAATCCTTATCTCATCCTTGAGCTTCAAATAGCCTTTTTGATTGGAAAAATCAAATCAAAATCTCAATCATAACACCTTCCAAATTAGAATCAATACTTTTGACAAGATTCAAAATGACTTAACCCACAACACTTTCATTGCGCACTCTAATCTAAGCCCACCAAAGTTATCTAGGTTTACTAAATAACTTTCGATCAAAATGTTACTCTGCATCAAAAATTAAGAAGATCCAAAATAACTCAACACTAGGTCAGACCCCATGAATCATATCTTGAGACATAAAAGATCTAGCCTTCTACACTCATTGTATGCCAAATCATTTCTATATATCATAGTCTCGAGCAATCTTAAATATATGCCCTGATATCATTTTTGTCACTTCTGTTATATCTCTTGTGATTATAATCTTAAGCTCTGATACCATTTCTATTATGTCTTAAATCCATCATTTGAATTGGCTACGTGATATTGGTCACACACTCCCTTGGATAATGCCCTAGAGAATATACATGGCCCAAAAATTTGTTACAACCTCAATATTAGTGAACAATAATGACCTCAATTCATAACAAATAACAAAACTTGTACGATTAAAAAATTCAATCTCTAGACTGGTATCAATAATCCTCCCAATCCTCTCACCACAATTCAAAACCATAGCTAAGTATTAAACATTCTGCAACTCTGAAAATAAAAAAAGAAGGGGTAGTGTGACCTTTACAATATAGTAAGAATCCACACACATCCACAATAACATAATAATATAAATTTGAAAGTAGCAAATAATCAATATGTATACATTATGAAATCACAAACCATCAACAATGCTCGAATAAAATGGGGTGTGTGTGTGTATGTAAATCAAATATCAATAATAGTCATCCATTCAAGAGTGATATATCATACAATATATGATAAATCTCCATTAGTGTTTAGGTAACTTATCATTCAGATTCTCTTTAACCTCATTCGGATCCATGATCAGTTATCTTTATAATTTTGGGCTAAATCTAGGTCTTGTTTCTTGCACGTGATGAGGCAATCAATAAGTGTCATATTTTCTAGCTATGATTGGGCAATCAATAGTGCTACATTTTCAGCCCATGATATGGGGCAATCGGGGATAATGATAGCAGCCCAAAGTCCTTATTCATTCAATTAAGTTCACATCCATATATATATATATATATATATATCAATTCTTTTTATTTTTGGCTTTAGACTAACTATGGTCATATTTTCCATCCATGATGGAGCAATTGATAATTATCGTGTTTGCCATCCATGACAAGGCAATCGATATGTATCACGTTTTCTGCCCACGATGGGGCAATCTATATATTGTGATTAATCTAGAACACTACATCCATTAGTTCGATTATGCAAATATTAGTTATACTAATATATGCATCGATATACAATCAATCACAAGCATATATGATTAAAATATAGAAAAATCTATTTATCTCCTCTATCTTGATCATTAGCATATCATACATACATGTGTGTATAAAATATTTATAATCATGGAAGTGCGTATATAAAATTTCTTACTCTTATGCCAACAACCCATCCAGAATAGTCACCTGCCTACACAGGATCTATGAAACGGGATGTGTAGAACCCTGCTCAATATCTTCTTACTTAGATAGCTACTCTCCTATAAAACCAGATCCAATTATTAGAAACATGAGATGATACTTGACAACTCAGAACACTCTATTAGGGTCAAATTGGGGTTCATTGAGTAGAAACTTTGGACCATCTATTGAGTCCCCTAGACTAGGTAGAGAAAGAGAAAAAGGTGATAGAAAAAAAGGAGAGTGAGCAAGAGAGAGAAAGAAAGAGAAAACAAGGGGAAGAGAGAGAAAACCCCTTTTTTTCCCTCAAAGAGAGGGCTTTTGGGCTAGCCACTCCACTAGTGGTGACCCCTGGTAGCATGGCAGCAATAGTAGCACTGACCCTGGCAATCTGATCACAATGGTGGCTGGTGGCAGTGTAGAAGAAAAGAAAATAAAAAATAGAAAAGATTATGTTTCAAAGAAAACACAATGACTGGCTAGCCTAAATTGGAGCAATAGGGACAACCTAGGAACCAAAAAAGAGAGGAGAAGAAGTATGAGTGATCCTTACTTCATTCCAGTGAGGTATCAATGATGGATCGATGAAATCCTTGATGGAAAATCTGAAAAATCTCTCAAAATCAGTGGTGATGGGGGATCCTTTTTGGTGGTGGGATGCCTAAGGAGAGGGATGACCTTTTTGTAGAGGAATCCTAAGGGTCCACTCAAATTTCGACGATCTTATTCTCAGCAGAAATAGGGAAGAGGAAGACTCCTATTAGGAGTCTTCTTCTCTATAATGCATGCAAGGCATGTGGGGCAGCTTGGTCCAGCCCATTTTAGGCTGGCCGAATTGGGGTGTTACAAGGACGATCTCATTGGTATAGATAAAGACTTGTAAGTCAATTTTAATTATTAACTAATGGAGAAAATAGGACTTAGACCCTACTATTCGGAAATAATTTTTCAGTTTTCTATTTTTTTTAAAGATATTTGAGTTGATTAGGTTGAAGGTGTTTCTTCCTTCTTGTCGGTTTAATCATTAGCTTCCACTTGTCGCTAATAGACATAAAATATGTTTATTTTCTGAATAAAAATCTAGTAAAAATTTCTAATAACTTTTTCTTTGGCATTAGTGTATATTTTAGGAAGAAATATGTTTGCTCGTGCAATTTTGTTAACTAAGAGGTGACTGTGTTTTATCGAGAAATATTGGTGCCAATTGGATTAAAAAGAATAAAGTTTAATGCAGGATGTATCATAATAACATATGAGCGTGCTAGGTGCTATTGGTCTGTAGCACATTTCATCATAGAAGATTCCAAGCAGTTGCTACTTCAAGGGGGGAAACAAAGAGGAGGAAGAAGAAGATGGAAAATGATGAAAGTAGCTAGCGAAAAAAGTCATTATCCTCTTGTAAGGCCAACTATGCATGGAGGGAGGCCAATTGCATGCCTAATTTTGCAACTAATCATCCAATCATATCCACCTCATCTTTGGCACTAATCATTTCTTAGACCCAACTAATTTAATTTAATTTTTTTTGATCAATGTTGGATTTCTTTCATATCCATGTGTTCCACATCTAAGAGGGGATTGTGATCGGTATACGTTGCCACCTAAACCGATTCTGTGCACAGGGTATACATATTTGATCTGATCATCCAACAACCATTGCCATGCTTTGGAATGCATGAAATATCCAACAAAGTAGATCTAATACGCAATGCAATGCATATATTTGCACCTTGAACGCATGATGACTCACTTGTTACCAATGTTGGATGGTTATATTATTGAACTAAACTACCTATCCTGATTGAGAAACTGTTGTTTTTTGGTAATTAAGCAGTACATGGTTCCCAACAGATAGACGAGTCCCTCAGCTATATATATAAATCCTTCAAGGCAACACCAAAACACAAAACCACCAGTTGTAACAACGTGTTTATTCACATAATAACATCAACAACGAAAAGATAACTCAGTCTTTTTTTATCCCTGCTCCTTGAGAAATAAGAGAGAGCTGTCACCCTAGCCATCTCTTGATGGAAAAAGAAAAAAAAAAGAGGGAGAAAGAAAAAATAAAAAACAAATATCTGCAAACTCCAGCCTTTTGATACATGCTGATATGTATGTTTTGCCCCGCCATTAACTAGGATTTATTTCAGCTGACGAGCTGATCCAATCCTCCTTTATGCACAAATTTCTGAGCGGCTGAGCATTTAGAAGTTGAGTAAGTTGGCATATGGAGACCATTGGTCTAGCCACGGGCTACGCATCTGAGTGGAGAAAGGATCCTGCATCCAATCCAAGCTGTACTTTGGAACCTGAAGCTCTGGGAGATTAACTTGGCGAACGGAAGTGGATGTGACTTCCACCTCCTTCTGCACCTCTACTTTCATCTCCTTTGGATCTCCATGGTCCAAAGGCATCGATGAACTCGGATAATTCTCCTGATCATCGGACGACGCATTGTCCGCCATGGACATGTACATGCAGCCTTGCGACGCTCTCGTGTCTTCTTCCATGGCTGCTCTCTGCTCCAACTCCTTCAATGATGTTGCCTTCCTATAGATTTTGCACAATACTATATCCTCCTGCACATTTCGGCCGCATAACCATCTTACTTCTACCATCAAATAACCTTATTTCTCTCTTCAGTTTCAATAAAGACTCGAGCATAACAAAGCATTCCATCATCTATTTTCTAAGGAATTTTATTGCTGTTTCTTTTCAGATGCATTGCATGCATTCTAACGGTACATGTTTACAGTACTATGACTGCCTGGTGCCAACCTTTGTTTTAAGACCTGAACCATGCCTTGGAAAATTCAGGCAGGCTAATTTACTTTGATAAGGTGTTTTTCCAAGTCAAACGGTTGGGCCCATGTTGACCCCTCTCCAACCAGACAAAAACTTCGGTGGTCTTCTTTGGGGTTGACCTCATGTCTTCCCTTATTTTTTATTAAAAATATTAAGAGTACTATTAACCTAGATACATATAGAATTGATACATATATACACATACATGCATATATTTATATGGATTTATGCACATACGTGTGTATGGATGTATAGTATGTGGTAGTGGTGGTACCTTGGGAGGAGGGATGGAGTTGGGGATGGGATGGGGGGCGTCGGGGAGGCGATACTCGTTCATGACCCAGTCGGTCTTGGTGCCGCGTGGGGCCCGGCCCTGGTAGAAGACGAGCGTCTTCTTGAGGCCGATGAGGCGCTTGGGGTCCGCCGCGCTCCGGATCTGCCGGTCCGACCCGGTCGCCTTCCAGAACCCCCTCTCCGTCGTCCGATTCGGCCTCCCCCCGTTCCCACTCTTCCTGTCCCTCGGCACGAAAAAATACCACTCCCTCTCCCCTATCTTCGCCAACCCTGCCACATAAAAATCACCAAAATAAGACTTATAACTTAAGAAGAAAAAGAAAAAGAGAGAAGAAAAAAAAATATATATATATTTGTTAGAGATAGAATATATTATATGTACGTACCTGGGAGTTCCCAGGGATCGTGGCGGTAGAGATTGAGGGTGCCGATGATGTCGAAGTTGAGCTTCTTGCCGAAGACCACACGCCGGAGATAGAAGTCGAGGAGCTCCTCTTCGGTGGGGTGGAACCGGAATCCGGGGAGGTCCAGCTCTGATCCGCTTCCCTCCATTATACACAAAGTTAGCTCAGCTCGGTCTTTCCCTTGTGATTCCCTTCGGCAGAGGCTCCAAGTGTTCATATAAGGGAGGATGAGGAAAAGGTCATGGGAGAATGATGCATGGGCCCACACGTCTTTATTTTTATTGTGGACAAGAGAACAAATTGGGTGGACTCTGATGAGTCATGAGAGTCCCAACCCCACAAAGGAGAAGGACAGGGAGGAGAGGGAGGAAGGAGCTGTGGGGTTTCCCTCACCTTCTTAGTTGTTTTTTCTGATTTTTATTAAGCCTAAAGAACTGACTCTTTCAAACCATGGAACAAATGACGATTAATTAATTATTAGTTAAGGTTATTTGAGGGTACGGATAAGGATTAGTTTTTGTTTTGAATGGCTTGTCCCAGGGGGAGCAGTGGTGCATCATATTTCGTGCACGGGTGACGGGGTTAGCGAAGGCTGAGGTGGTCTTAGAAAAATTATTACATGGATGATGGGGTAATTAAGGATGATGTGGCGTGACAGTGGCGTTTGGGAGGAGATGTGAAGGGTCCAAATGTGCATGCTTGCCGGTTGCTTTAGAAGCAGCACTGGTGGACTGCAGGGATTTAATTAATATATTGAGAGAATAATGTAAGGATATTATTTTTGACCAGCCTCATTTGTGGATTTACGGTGATGCTGGCTTCCTGGAAGTGTAGTAGTCGGCCAAATCTTACTCTCTAGCAATTAACTAAGTTATCCACTTAAGTTTTTTGCCTTCTTCTTCGGCAGCAAATTGACATTAGGCTAATCTTGTATTGGCTGTTCAGATGTTCGGAGAGAGTTTTCTAGTTCTTAATTTGTATTTGTTATTCGTTTGTCTAATTAAGGAAAAAGGGGGGAATCAAACTTAAGAGAATCCAATCTTCAAATGGATTTAATATGTGATGTTACTGATTCCCAATGATACATGCATAATTATTAAGAGTTAATAAGACATGGTTCACAAGGTTATGTACGAATGATATTTGTGTTCTATATCATGTGATGGTACAATAAGTTCTCTATGATCAAACATTGAGGTCAACTTTTTTTTTTTTTTTTTTTTCTTTTTTGGCAATCAACTGCACAAATTTAGAAGATAGATTTATTTTTTTATGAAAAATTTGGAAGATGGAAGACAAAATTGAGTTCCACTGGTTGGATGGACTGCAATTTTATGTTTAATCCATATTTGACTAAAATAATTTATTTCCTCTAGTTTGGATGACAATTTTATGATCAATCTCTGGCCTGCACGTTAGCGTGCAGAACATGTAAAGATTTTCATCTAGAATAGGCATAACCATGTGATAAGACAGGTCTAATTGTGTGCAAGAGATTAAATGTAACTGCTAGCAATGCGAGAACTGCAAGTAAAATAGCAACCAAACATGTAACCAGGTATTAATTTTGCTTAATTAGATGGATAGACTGATCAATTAACAGAGTGCTAGTCACCCTACTTATGGTGTCATTTCAACATTGATCAACTAAGTCGAAGGTTAACATCTTACTGATTTATTGTTTAATTAGCTTATAATTCCATACGATGCATGGGATGCCAAAGTCAGCTTCTTCTCATCAATCGAAGTCAGCACTTTCTCAACCGGATTAGTCACATATATTATCAAATACTTGCACTACAATGACATAAACCTTCTACAACTGAATCAATAATACATTATCAAATACTTGCACTACAACAACATAAACCTTTCCTAATTGGACTAGTCATACATATTATTTAGATCTTCTCTGTTAGGCCCTTGGGGAAGTAGGCATTGCGGATGCGATAAAGCTCATCAGCCACGTCCGTCACTCTCGTGATCGTTGGACTTTTGCAAGAAAAAACTGAAAAGCTTGACGACCTCTATACCATCCTCATCCTCGACCTCCCCACCGCCCCGATTTTTTCAATTGGTGCTCTCTCTCTCCCACCTCTGCACCTCCCTCAACCTCTCAATCATTGCTGTCTCTCTCTAGATTGACCACACCATCCACCTTGCTGACCCTGACTATGTCCTCCATCTCACTCGTGCCACCCTCCACCGTGCCCTCTCCTCCTCCTCCTCATCTTTGACCATTTTTGGTGGATAGATTCCGAGATTGATGGTGATAATGGAGGCAATATGAGTTCAGAAGTTACGAGTAGAATAGGGGAAGAATGGAAGGCAAGAGGCAGAAGGTTCGAAGCAAAAAAAAAAAAAAAATGCTGCCTCGTGGACATATGTGACAGATGGTGCATTGGAAAAAAAAATATGTGGCAGGCTGATGTCTCTATTTTAATATATATAATATAGATTTAGAAGAAATAAGAAAGAAAAGATTTGATAAGATCGTAAGAGAATAGGGTTACGGACATTAAACAAATTTTAAGAACAAGGAGGGTTTCAAGAATTCAAGTTAACTTTTAATTAACTAAAACATAGATAATTGCAGGTACTGGAATAACCTATAAGAAAGTTGATCTGTTTTATCTCATATTAGATATAACAGCAAATTAGTTAGCCTCTTAATATAGCAAAGCTTCATGTTAAAATGGCTCAGGAAATCTGCTAATGCATGATAGGCCACATATACCGATAAACCTTACCATTTATAACAATCTAATGTCAAAAAATATGAATAATTTGAACACAACATTTCATGAATATTTAAGACTTTTAATTGTAACCACCTGTCAAGCATTTGGAATCAAAGCATAATCTTTCTAGTTTGACTATATAAGAATTAATGGCCTCCAACTCCTCCCCAACCCATAGGAAAAGGGGACAAAGCTTCCTATGATTCTTTACAGATCCAAGAGTTCAGTTGCGCTAGCTCATGCAGCTGGTTAGGAAAGGATTGTGAGGTAACCGTTGTAGCTGAATTCACTTCAAGCCAAATGGGAAGGGCATTGAGGACTCTGGCTGCATTACAATCACCATCCCAAGTACTTTGAGCTTCATCAGCTGGATGGAGTTGGTGTATTATCATCTAGTATGGCAGTCCTCCTCATTCGTCTTTCTGGATTATGAGCATGATGTCCCATCCAACTTGTCTGGCTGGTTAAGGCTTCACTTGGTATTGCTTTTGGAGAATCAAAAGGTAGTTCTCGGAGAGAGAGAAACTCTCTTAGATTTTATTTTGAGGTATTTGGTAAAAATGTTAAAATAGGGTTCTTGTTCCTCCAAAAATCGAAAAAAGTCTATTAGGTAAAAGCTCTAAATAGGAGCTTTTAGGTAAAAGTTCTACTTGAAATGCACCAAACAGCATTTCTTTTAGATGGGACACCTCAGTTTAAGTCCTAGAAACAAGATTTTTAAGAAATAATTTATAAGTCAACAGCACCTTATAATAATAATATTTGATAGTAATATAATATAATATATTATTATTATAATCATATTATATCATATTATATTATAATAATACCTTGTTATCATCATCATTATTAGTATAGTATAGTATAATAATCATGCTATAATAATATAATATTTTTATTCCACAATACTATTATAATATAGTACTTCCATTTAGTATACTAAAATAATAATATCATATTTTATGATGATAATAACATTATTATATCATAATTTTATAAATTTATTTTTATATTTATAGTAAATTTAAAATTTAAAATTTATTATATTATTTATACAAAAAATCAAAAGAAATGATTTATAAATTAAGAATATTATATGATAACAATTTTGATAGCATATTATCATTTTTTTTTGATGGTACAAATGTATTATCATTTCCTATTACTTAAAGCATTTTTTTTTTCTTTTGGTTAGCAAATAGATATTAAAGTTCCATGGCACCTTAAAAATTAATATAGTTACTATAATAAATAATTTTTTATTAAAAGTTCTACCAGTAAAAGCTCTACCATCCAAAGCTTCATAGGCAAAAATTCTATTGCCTGCAACAATGCCAAATAGGATCTAAGTCTTTTCATATTAATAGAAGGTTCGAAGTTTATCTTTACTACTTTTCAACGTTTCAACAAATATTGAACGGACCTAATTTTCCTATCTTTCTTCTGAGAAGAAAAGGATCAAAAAGGGCAAAGGAAAAAGTTGGTTCCACACCTGACTGCCCAACAAACTTCAACTTGACCAAACATGGGGTGATGGTACACGGGAAGATGGCTCATTTGCTAAGAATTAGCCTTTTCATTCTACCCAAGTCAGTGAATGTTTACATTGTTAAACTCTAAAGCATTTTTTAACATTATTAAATTAAACCGTCATTTTTGAAATCTACCTCAAATGAAAGTGGCCATCAATGTTATAACACTATATTACTAGTCCACGACCACTTAATTAACTTTTGAGTATTATATTGATCATTTTGCAATTACTGGTCAAAAATTCTCTTTGTAGTTTAACAGTTAAGCATAGGAAAAATTGATTCGTGAGACTATTAATCGCATCTAAAGGTTTAATTATGCCTCTATTCTGAATTGTATATGGAAGGAAAGAGACGCCAAAAACATTTGCATGGCTGTACTCAGTACACCTCTGAACATGCGCCACGTCAAACATTATTGCTCCTGCTAGCTTTGCTATTTATATATTCCTATTGTACACAGATCAGTTAAGACCTGATTTGTTTGAGGTGGGTCAAGAATATCTCTTGCTACAAGCTAAAAGTCTGCATAGTTTCTAAATGATTTGGTTATAATTCCTTGATATTTATTTGATTATTGTAATTGTTTTATCCAATTCTGAAAAGAGATGAGGGTTCATTTAATGGCAAAGTAAGAAGTAACCTCTTTCGAGACATGTAGCTAACAAAGTAAATATTAGCCAAAATAAGAAGTAACTAAACCTATACAAATGGAGTTAATCGGTTTTACAAAGTGCTAATTAGTTAAGATTTTCGTTCTGGATCGTATTGTGATAGATCCTCATTTTAGTTAAGAAAAGGAGAAGAATTAATGGATACGTTCTTCGGGAGCATATTTCATCTACAAGATACATAAGTTGTTCACATTGCAGAATGAATGCAGATTACCCTATAAAATACTTTTACATAAAAATATTTTTACATATGCACCAACCTTTATCATGCATGCATCACCGAAATGTGCACATCTATGAGGTGGATTAAAACAGTAACCCATTTTTGCAAAAAAACATGAAAATAAATGGATTTATTTCTTCAAATCCCAATTTTTTCAATAAAAACCTTTGTTCTCTAGTTTATTATGCGAACACTTAGCACCAATAACAACAACATCAGGCAGGTAACATTACTTGACTGCTATTCTTGGTGCATGGACAAATTAGAAGAGAAGCATATAGTGAAGTGTTATCATTAGAACTAGGGATGCAGGGCCAAGATACTTTGACCAGTTGAACGGCTATGACCTAACTTAGAAAAAAAATTCCACATTTCTTTTTTCGTCCAAGTTCAACTTTGAGAATTGTCTTAGTGATTGAGTCCAGTCTATGATAAGCTTGGACCTGCCCTTCCCACATCCTCAGGCTTAATTTGACCCAAATTCCTTGTAGAATTGGAGACCAGAATTTTTACCAGTGACCAAAGCCATCAGTCATCTCCAACATTCGTTCCAAGGAATCCTTCCAACATTTGATTTTTGTCATCATGCAATGTCTATAGGATGACCAGCTACCTGGCCCTTTTAACCTCTGCAGGTTAAAATGCTGGTGCATTATCTAAAGCCTAAAGCATAGGTTGATTCCTTCCAACTTTCAAGCCACCTTGGCATGTCGATGGTGCGCCATGATCTCACATTATATTTGCTTCCTGACAGCAGCAAGCATCACAAATGCAAACTCTCCCATCATGATTCCAATGGTGTCCATCCTTGTCGCGGTGGTCCATCTAATTGACCGACCTTACTTAATTTCTACACATATACCACAATCAGCGGATGGATGGAAGGATGGATGACAACGATTTAAATCATCATACCAGCTAATAGATTTTTCTAACGGCCATGGTTAGATGACACCTATTCATCGTTCCTTCACTAGACTTTGTTGATTTGCCATGACTGGTGGAGATGACGATTGTGGCCAATGGTCTATAATTCCAACTAGTTGATATGATTGGAGAACAGTAAGTCAAGAGTCTACCATTTGTAGATATTTACTGATCCTAATCCTCACTATTTGTTGTCATTTAGTGGGACCCCCATCCTTTGTAATCTCTCCACAAAAAAAAGTCTTCAAGTCAAGGCTCAGAGACTTTTCGGGTCTTTGCTCTCTTTCTTTCTTCGTAGCGAATTCTCCGTCCTTTTTAAGTTTCTATTGAGGGGGTGGGCGTTGGACTTGGAGTCAACTGCAGCGACTCTCAACAGGGGGAACTCTTTCCAGTGTACTATTTTCCGGTGGGGACGTAAAAAGACTGCATGTGGGAGTATTGGTAATTATCAGTGCTTCATGACATAGGCTTGTACAGTTTGAAACGCAAGCAGATCAGGAGATGGACCGTTATTAATAACAATGCACCATACAGAGTATATAAAAATATTATTTTATTTGATAGTTATCTAACTATTAGTTGCTGTACAGCATTCCATGGTACAAATTGTACGCTACAGAGAATCTGTGCTCATGCTTTATTAAGCACTAAAGTCTTTCAGACCTTAATTGGTTACAAGATAAATGAATTGGTGATAGGTTGTTTCAATTCTTTTAAGTGCGTGGCTAGTTTAGTTGATATTTAGAGGTTTTTTTTTCTATTTATTAAAGATTTATAGTTATTTAAGGTCTTTTTATATTTGAGATAAAAAATATTGTTTTTGATATTCACTTTTCTCTTGCCAATATTGGGATAGAAAATTTATGTATTCAACCGATAAAAGTAAATTTTGTTATGAAAAAGATCAAACTACAAAAAGATATAAATATAACCAGTGCCTCTCAAGGCTCAAAATAAGAATGTTATAACTATTATAATTCTTCTTATAACAAATTCAGCCCCCCTCAGAGTGTGATATACTAATAGAGAATAAGATAAATTTTACAATACATTATTTCGCATCAGATCAATTCATTTTGACTCAAATAATAGCCACTATTTTAACTTGCATCTTTGACTCGATAAAACATATACTATGCTCTTAACTTCACATTTTTTATATCAAATTTTTCAAGTAGAAGAGATTGCAAGGTCCACTATTTTAACTTGCATCTTTCACTCGATAAAACATATACTATGCTCTTAAATTCACATTTTTTATATCAAATTTTTCCAGTAGAAGAGATTGCAAGGTCTAAATTTGTTCTCTGAACAATGAATGGAAAAGTAACACCATTTCTTTCCATCATAGCCATCATTTTTTTTGTTTTGATCGCCATTGCTTTAATGATTATATTAAAATCAAAAATTTGAAACATTGAGGTACATCATAGCTGTTATAACAACGCCTATTTTGGTAGAGGTCTATCGTAACAAAATAACAACTTTATTGGAACCTTGTTTATCTTTTTACCAAAAACAGAACTATGGAACATTCAATCTAGCATGCTAATTAGTAATTTTGTATTTAAATTAATGAATGTTAATTCTACTACTAGTGTGCTGCATTTTAATAACTTTTTCAGTAACTCAATGCATTTTAATTATAATGCCATTTTCTAGACTACATCTTAAAAAAAAATAGATTGTAGATAATTTTTTTCTATTTTTAAAAAATATGATTCAAACTCCAATCATTTGATGCTTCAAATATATTTTTTTATTCTTTCAGATAAGCATATCTTTTTAGAGATATCACTAAGTGCATCTATTGAGTAATAGAACTAAGCCAGTGTTTATAGTCCAAGAGAAACAATATCTTTTGAGTTCAACTTGAAAAAAAACATCCATTAAGTGGATAATTAAGTCCAAGAAATACATCTTTAAGTTAAAGTATTGTTTGTATCATACCTCTAATCTGAGATCGCGAGCCAGGAGTCATAACAACCACCGTATATTCATAGAGAACTCTCCCTACAAGCATACAAAGTATTTCATCACGATATCATAAAGTAATAGTAGAAAAAATTTAAATAATTAATATTTAATTTTAATTTTAATAACTAAATCAAATATCTTATAAAATAATATTTTATAGTCTTGTATCAAATTTTAATAAAATATAATCTATAACAAAAATATCAAGTATGCTTCTAGTTCACTCTTCCATAATAAATCTCAAGTCAAGCTAGTTTTCTAAATTTATAAAAATAGTAAAATATAGAGTAATAAGCTAAATGATCCAGCGAGTAATATATCTTTTAGCTAAATAAATTAAATAATATTAATATATCAAAAAATAAATTTTTAAGATACATCAATTCAAATATATAATACTAATCAAAATAAGAACCATGAGAATTCAATTTTTTTCAAAATTTATTTTTATTCATAAATTAATTTCTTTCCAAACATGCAGTTTATCTCCACAGCCACAAACTATGATCACACCTCTGTGGCTAGGCTAGATGAGCTCAAAATAGATAAAGTGCCAATATATAGCCCCTATTGTTAAGGTATCTACAAACCAGCGTATAACCCCCACTAATAAGGTGTGGTATACCAACACATACCTCCACTGGTAGAGTATCGATATACTAGCATATAACTCTCACTGATAGAATATCCATATACCATCATATAACCCTCACTGATAGAATGTCGATATAGTAGCTTACTGATGAAGATAATTTCTTTGTTGAAGATAAGTTGTTCTTCCTTACTTTTCATTGATCTCCAAAAAAAATATATATAAATTACAATTGTGGTTGTCCTAGGCCAGTTATTACAGCTATTATAAGAGGTAGAAAAGGAGCATCTCGATTACATACTAAGTAAGAAGAGAAAGCAAGTATAGAGTTGCTAAACAAAGAGAGAAATCAAACATAGAGAAAAACCAAAATAGAGTTGCTGAACAAAGAAAGAAATCAAATATTAAGTGCAAGCTAAGTATAGAGTGGTGAACTGGAATGAATGTGCATTGACACACCCCCTCAAGGTGGAGAGTTAGGACCACAAATCTTCAACTTGTCCCTTAAGAACCTAAAACATGAGGTACCCAAAGGCTTGGTGAGAATATCAGCAAGCTAATCTTGGGTGGAGATGAACTGAATAGATTGTTGATATCGTGCAACACATTTACGGATGAAATAAAAATCAATTTCAACATGCTTTATGTGAGTATGAAAAATAAGATTGACCGAGAGATAAGTGGCACCAATAATATCGCACCATAAAATAGAGAGACCATATAAACGATGGTCTAGTTTCTCAAACAAAGACTCAAGCCAGATTAATTCAGCTGATGCATCAGCTAAGGCTTTGCATTCAGACTCTATGGACAAGCAGGCGATGATCTTCTATTTGCAAGATACCCAAGAAATGAGGTTGGGGTCGAGAAAAATTGTATAGCCTCCAGTGGAACGCCTATTAGTCCCATTATCCATCCAATCCACATCATAGAAGGCTTGGAGAGAGTGAGAGATGGATCGATGAATCTGTAAGCCATGATCAGCTGTAGCTTGAAGGTACCATAAGATGTGCTTGACCATAATCCAGTGATCAATATTAGGAGACTGCATAAACTAGCATACTTTATTTACTATCAAAGAAATGTCAGGACGTATCAATGTAACATACTAAAGAGCTCCAACAATTAAGCAATATTGTGTGTGGTCCAGATGGGGAGCACCCCTTGAATCAAAACCTTGTGTCATGGCTATTAGGGTCTGAACAGATTTACAATTAACCATACCTACTTTGAAAAGTAGATTTCTGATGTAGCGAGTTTGAGATAATAATAAACTAGTAGAGTTTCAAACAACCTCAATGCTTAAGAAAAAATAGAGACCACCAAGATTC
Source organism: Elaeis guineensis (assembly GCF_000442705.2). Classification (NCBI taxonomy): domain Eukaryota; kingdom Viridiplantae; phylum Streptophyta; class Magnoliopsida; order Arecales; family Arecaceae; genus Elaeis; species Elaeis guineensis. The sequence continues at coordinate 132,407,607 of NC_025996.2, forward strand.
TTAATGGAGAATTCTATGACAAGCTGACGAAAGAGTAGAGAGATTTGACTGAAGTCACTGCTGGTTACCAAAATATCATCAACATAGATGATCGCACATAGAGGACATGAGAGATCATTTTCAAAATAAATAATGAAAGATCGATCTTGCTGGCAACAAACCCCAGTCGAAGAAAAAACTAAAAGAGACGGCAAAATCAGGAATGGGATGCTTATTTTAACACATATAGAGATTTATGGAGATGTCAGACATAATCTGGGTGGTCATGGTCCTCAAATCCTGGTGGTTGGGACATGTAGACTTCCTCTATTTGGTTGTCATATAGAAACATATTGTGAACGTCTAAGTACTAAATGGACTAATTTTGAGAGATTGCAAGACTTAGAACAGACCGAATTATGGTAGATTTGATAATCAAATTGAACGTCTCATTGTAGTCAAGGTTAAGTTGCTGGTGGAACCCCATAGCAACTAGGCATGCTTTGTAGCACTCGAGAGAGCCATAAATCTTTCTCTTGATTTTGTATACCCATCCATATCCAACCAAATTTTTTTGATGAGATGATGTGGTACAAGAGACCATATACTGTTGCAAACTAGAGCATTAAATTTTTCAGTCATTGCAACAAGCCACTCAGAGTGTCTAGATGCCTGCGTAAAACAAGTAGATTTCATGGTGAGGATAGTGGTGGAGAGGGTAGATGGCTGGTTGGGACGAGATCAAAGCACCATAAAATAAGTACGGATGGATTGGATAGGTGGGTCAGAGGAGGGTGTGTCTTGCTGGAAACCAGTTGTTGGGAAAGGTGTGGGAAGGGAGGGTTTTGTTGATGAAGGGTTACAATAGAGGTCAGTGAGTAATCTGGTCTGGACATGTATAGATTCGATAATGCTAGAGGGCCTGGGAGTGGGATCAATCAAAAGAAGTGGTGTTAAGATAGATCGAGACATTGGGGGTGCTACTGATGATGAGGTGGACAGACGGGGCAAAGGAGAATATGGAACCAATAGAGGAATAGATGGTAGTGATGGGGTGGCTTTTTGTAGAGGCTAAAGTGATGTAATGCCCCAAGGAGGAAAAGAGGGAGATAGTCGTGGTAGAGGATTCAATGGAGAGTGAGATTGAAAAGAAAAGATAGATTTATCAAAGCGAACGTACCTAGTGATATATGTATGATTTGTTATCAGATTGAGACACCGATAGACACTATATGAGAGGGACTATAGTAAAGAAATATATATGATTGAGATCGATACTCCATTTTATGATGATTGTAAGGATAAAAAAGGGACAGCATAGACCCCAAAAATTTATGGGAAAGTATAAGATGGTGGTTTGTTGTAAATGAGTTCGAAAAAAAATACACCACTAGAGACTTGGGATGGCATCCTATTAATGAGAAATATAGCCATTTCAAAAGCATAGTGCTAGTACGATATGGGCACAGACCCATGAGCAAGAAGGAAGAGGTCGATTTTCATAATATGACAATACCAGTGTTCGATAGCCCCTTGCTGCTTGTGGGTGTGAGGAGCAGCCACACGATAGGTAATGTTAATTTTACTAAAGAAATGAGGAAGAGAGTGAAACTTTTCTCTCCAGTCAGTTTGGATTGATTTAATATTACAAGAAAAATACCGTTTAGCTAAAGCTTAAAACTATATGAAAATAGAGAACATATCAGATTTATGCATTAATGGATAAAATCCAATGAATTTGCTTTGATCATCAACAAAAATTATATAGTAGTGGTATCCTAACAAAGATGGGGTAGGGAAAGGACCCCAAATATCACTATAAATAAGGTCTAATAAAAACTGACTGCAGCGATGGGCCAGAGATAAATACAACTTACTAGATTTGTCTAACCGACTTGAGGGACAAAGAGGATGAAGCTGTGCAGACTTGTAGAGAAGATTATTGGCCTTCACCATAGAGCAAAGCAAGCGATAATGGGAATGGCCCAAATGGTTGTGCCAGCCATCAAGAGTGATGCTCTCAGCTACTTGAATAGATGCAGATAAAGGAGAAGAGCTGGAATGGTGAGTGTATAATCCTCCTTTACTTGGACCAGATAACACTATGGACTTGGTGGTTTGATCCTTCACAAGAAAATGATTTGGGTAACATTCAAAAAAGATATTATTGTCTTTTGCAAACTGTTGTATAGAAAGTAAATATTTGAAAATAGAAGGAACATGTAAGATGTTAGATAACTGAAAAGAAAGAGAAGAGTGAGGAGAGAAAAAAGAATCATGACCAATATGTGATATGTGTAATCCCTTACTATTACCTACATGCACCTGATCAGTATCAGTATACTCATCATAGGAGGATATAGAATGAATGTCAAGAGTGACATAGTGAGATGTGCCTATATCGAGGTACTAGGTGAGGACGGTGGAGAGATAAAGGGTAAAGAGAAGTGGTTGATTAGGATGATGGTAAGATGGTTTTGGATTTGGATATGGTAAATATGAGAAATTAGCATTAGATTGTGGAGAGGAGAAGTGTGGATAGGACTGCTGAGGGCGATAAAAGCAGGTGGCATTAGAGTGGTTGCTACGATTGTAAAAAAAATATCATTGAGAACCACGGCCACCAGGTGGACCAAAACAACCATGACCTCGATCAAATCGGCCATGCCCCCCATGACTTTGAGTAAAGCCATGATCGATAGAGGACCTAGGTTCACTAGAGGAATGGGGGGACCGTTAAACGGTATTGACGGTTGGATTGGTAGAAGGGGTGGCATTAGCAACAGTTAATTTTCTGAATGTCCGTATAGTTTCATGGCTAAGTAAAAGTCCATGAAGTTTAATATACGTCAGAGGGGTGTTTTGGTTAAGAATGCCAGGGAATACATCTTACAGCTCATCACATAGAGCACGCAATATATGGAGATTAAATTTAGTTGGCTTAAGAGCATTATCAAATACAGCAAGTTCTTCAGCCACAGCTTTTACACATTGGAGAAAAGAGGTGACAGTCTCATCCAGTTTTTGATCAAGATTCTGCAACTCTAGATGTAGAGACATGAGCCAGATAGGAGATGTTGAGCCATAGGTTTCATGAAGAGTACTCCAGCACTCAAAGCTGGTTTCTTTATCAAGAAGAAGAGGAACCAAGTCTTCAAATAACGAAGCAACAAGAAGGCTTACGAGTTGGGCATCTTGTTGCCAAGCAGCAGCAGCAACAACAAGAAATGATGCTCGTTGGAGCTTTAAGGCTCTGGTACCTTAATGAAGATAATTTCTTTATTGAAGATAATTTGTCTTCCTTACTTTTCATAGACGTCCAAAAAGAGTATATATATATTACAATTATGATTGTCCTAGGCCAGCTATTACAGCTATTACAGGAGATAGAAAAAGAACATCTCGATTACATGCTAAGTAAGAAGAGAAACCAAATATAGAGTTACTAAACAAAGAGAGAAATCAAACATAGAAAGAAACCAAAATAGAGTTGCTAAATAAAGAGAGAAATCAAATATTGAGTGCAAGCCAACTATAGAGTGGTGAGCTGGAATGAATGTGCATTGACACTCACAACATCCACTGACAGAATATCAATATACTATGCATAACCTCCACTAACAAGATATCGATATACTAGTGCATAACCTCCACTGATAGGATATCGATATACTAGCACTCAACCACCATTGATAGAATATTGATATACTAACACACAACCTCCACGGATAGGATATCGATATGCCAACATATAATCCTTATTGATAGGATTTCAATATATAGTCTAGCTATGAGAAAAAATCCATCTTAATTCAAATCTTTCTTTTTGATAAATTCAATTTTGTATTTCAATCGAACAATACACAAACTATCCGAAATCAAAATCAATCAATCACAACTCCTTAATAAAAATGGCTTCAATAATGCATCAATAGTATTCTATAATAGATTTAACAAATAAAAATCATGCTTCAAATTCACAAATCACAAATAATACAATCCAAAATTTAATATATAAATACTATATAATTTTTTGATAAATCTAAAAAAATAAAATATTACTTATCTCATACATACTTCAATAAATCCATATAATTTCATAAATATCTTTTTAAAATCTTTAATTCATAGATTGTATCATTATATCCTATTGTTGGATATCTTTTTGACAAGATGACTATACCCTTGTATAGAATTGAGTCCACTAATTAGAAATAATATGGATAATTAAGAAAGACGGGATTAATGGCTAGTCATACTCAATAATTTTGATCGATCCACTCATTTAACTTCATTCGATTAAGATCAGATTAGGATATAAGTGGTTCAGTAGAGATCGAGAGTGAGCAAGTAAGTAGTTCGATAAAAGTCAAGATGGAGACCAACGTAATGCTCGACGATCAAAGTTTAGTTTGATCAAATAACTTTACTTAATCAAAACCAAATTAAGATACAATTGACTCCATAAAGATCAAATAGATCAAATCTTATGGTATCCAGGTCTGATCAAGATGGATGCCGGTATGTTGTCCGATGATCGTAGATCAGGATCCTTCACTAAGCTTGATCAAAATTATCGAAAGAAAGTCCTTTACTCGATCAATCTTAAAGAGATAATTTAATGGAGAGAGAGAGATAATTCTAGAGAGACAAAAATAGAGAGCGAAGTAAGAAGAGAGAGGTATTGGGAATTGTATCCTAAAATCAATCATGTGACGATTGAGTTTCTCTTTATATACGAATTATTGATAAATGAATAAAAGCTATTTTGATATTTTTCATCACAAAAGTTACATCTTTCTTATAAAACTTTTGTGTTATGATGAAGTTCTTAGAACTATATTAGTAAACGATAAAGAGAGAATTTATCGTATAATTCTTAAACATATTTGCGACCAAATGATACGTCATTATAGAATGATGACATTTATCGAGTGGAGGTTGTTGTGTGCCATATGGGTTGATTGTCCTCTTAACCAAAGAGTGTGGTAATACTGATATGGCATACAGATGAAATGTAGGAGTACATCATCACTGAACAGGTGACTCACCTATTGAGCATTTTGTTGTCAAGAGCTGCTCGTGAAGTATATAGCCATAAATATCCCTCTGACCTGAGATTACCATAGTGACTTACAAGCAATTCACTGTGCTTTGGTGTTGGACTATCTGAATTTCTAATACAATGATAGAAGGCTACTGAATACAGTTAAGTACTTACGAAGTCTGTGTGTAGATCAAGATGGGATTGATCCCTCTGGATTATAAGAGCTGATGTATCGCTATATTTCAATTTAGTAAAATTTTGATCAGGATAATCTGTGAGATGGATTTAAAAGATTGAAATATAATGTGGATGAAATACTCTTGGTTGATAGTTAACCTAAGATCATCCTAGAGCATTCAGAATCAAAAAGATGAATTATGCGGTAACCATATGCATAGGTTCTGAAATATTTTTTTGCAATAATTCAACCTATCTAGATATCGAAAATTATTACTAGATGATATCTCGATTAGTGCAGAAATCGGTTTCTGTAATATCGACTTAGTATTTGAATCTATAGAGTCACGCACATAAGTCAGACACCATAGAAAAGTATTGGCCTATGTTTATATGTCCAATTTGAAAGTACTTGACTTGATTGAACATATGAACTAACTTGATTAAGAATTAAATTATGGGTCAAACGGGATTGAAGAGTTGACTATGTCTAACTAGCACCATACATGAGGTTCAAGTTCAATCTTGGAGATAAACAGTTTCTGATCTATGATTTATGGTATTGGAAATTATGTCCTAAAGCCAATCGTTTGACGATTGTGCTTATAAATATACATGAATTGATCAATAATAAAAGTTACTTGACTTTTTTTATCATAGAATTACATCTTCTAACGAATTTCTATATTGTGATGAAGTTCTTAGGACTATTTTGATCGATAAAAGAAGATTTATTGTATAGTCCTTAAACTAGTTCGCAACCAAACGATACGCTGTTACTAGGATGATAGCGATATCAAGTGTAGGTCGTTGTATACCATATGCGTTGGTTATTCTTACAACCAAATAATATGGAGACATTGATATGGCATGTATATGAGATGTAGGAGTACATCATCCAGAAATGTGACCAACTACAGAACACTCTGCTGTTAAGAGTAGCTTATGAAGGGATGGATATAAGTATCCATCCGATCTGAGATCACCCCGATAAGTTGCAAGCAAATATTGTACTTTCATGTCGGACTATCTAAATTTTTAATTTAGTAACGAAAGATTTTTAGGTGCAGTTAAGTACTTGTCAAGTCAGTGCGTGAGTCAAGATGGGATTGATCCCTCTGAATTAGTAGGAGTTAATGTATCAATGTATTTCAATTTAGCAAAATCTGAGCTCGGATAATCCATATGATGGATTTGAAAGATTGAAATATAATATGGATGACTTATACAGGATTGACAGTCAAACCCTAGGTCATTCATAAGCATTAGGATCAAAGAGATGAATTATACAGTAACCATATGCCAGTAGGTTTTTGAATGTTGCTTTACCATCATTTGATCTATCCGGATATCGGGTCCCATTGCTAGATGGTTACATCGATTGGTTCAAAAATTTATTTTTATACCACTGATTTAGGTTTCAATCTATGGGGTCACACTCAAAAAAAATTTCTGACTGATCATGTGGCTGATCAATGATTGAGAATCGTTCAAAGATTTAATTATCAATTCGATTGATGGTTAGCCTTATGCAAAAGTTGCAATGAATTTATTCACTAAGTGTTAGTGAATTAATGAAAGATTAATTAGTAATTAGATTATTGATTAACTCAATTTGATTAAGCAAAGAAGATTAGATAAAATTTAATTAAATTAGATTCAATTAGGTTTGATCCGATTAGGTTATGAGATGACCTAATCGCTAAAGGAGAATTATCTCTGATTTGATCGAGATATTGGTTCAATCAATTTTTAATTTGCTTGAAATTTGATTAAAAAATTATAAATCTAATTAAATTAGATTTTATTTATTTATTTGGATATAACCAGATGTGATTTGGTTTAGAGTCAAATAAGGAAACCAAGAGTCCATATAGTATTGGACTCTTCTTCCCTTACACCATAACTTTGGATGCCATTCTTCATCACACAAAAAAGGTTTTTATGTGATGTTTTCTCCATGCGAAAGAGTCCTCCGCCCTCCCTTTCTCACATCCAAAAATGGATAATATCTGGTATTATATGATAGGTTCAAAAATGATTTGAATAAGTTACCATATAAGATAAGGTTTGACCTTATTTATAAAACCTTGCTGCCCACTTCCTTATTTTTTTTTTTCTTCTGTGCGACAAAAAGAAATTTTTCAATATGGAAAATTAGATGAAGATCTGATTTATCATGAAAATAATTGGGTTGGGGCATCTCATATTTTATTTGGTGTGGAATTGGTGAGAGGGGGTGACAACTAATGCAAGAGTGCAAATATTGTTGGACTCTTCAACCTAACCTCCTTACATGCCAAATAAAAAGGGTTTTATTTTGTTTTGTACATGTAAGAGAGAAGAAAAAGAGCTCTTCATGTTGAAGGGCTTTGGGTGTGGTTCCATGGTGTGAAAGAAAGAGGAGAGTCCTCTCTTCTTGGGTTAGCGCAAAATCTAGATTTCTAAGGTTTGGACCTAGGGTTTAGGAAGAGAGAAAAATTAAAAAAAAAAATATTTCTTCTCCATACTTCTTCCTCACCCTCATCTCTTCCAGATGTCTTTCTTCAACTTCTGAAAAAAGTTTAAGAGATTTGAAGAAAGAATCCAGATCAGCCAATAAGATGGTCTTCGCACGAGCTAGCACTCCCGAGGAGACCGATCAGATCGGAGATTTGAGTGAACTTTTCATAGAAGCCAGACATGTATGTGACTGTGAGCAATCAGTGAGGATCATCTTTATCATGTCTCTCAGTAGTAGCAGCGATCATCGACCCATACTCAGCTATCGAGTTCTGAACTCAAATAGATATAGATTTGATCTACTGCTCATATGTATGCATGCAGATTTTATCTTCTAAAATTTTTAGATTTTATATACAACATATCATATCATAGATCCTAGAGTAGATTGATTTGATGATTATATCATATGCATGTTAGGTTAATATGATTAATCTAGTTATCTTCTGCTGTATTTTATTTTAAAAATTTTTGAAATACATGCATGAAATTGCCTATGTTTTCCAATAGTGGTATCAGAGCCTAGGTTCATTATGACACGTTATATGTACATATTAAATTTAAAATTTAATTTTATTTAGATCTAATATATGATATCTTAAATCTGATTTTAATTAATAGTAGATTGCATAAATTGAAATAAGGTTGTCCTACTGTAGGCTTCACCATTTACAGTGAACAGATTATCCTAGTTTATACTGATCTTTGATAAAATTTAATTTTACATATTGCATGTGATATTTATGATCTGATTAAGATGTGATCTAAAGTTATGATCAAATCAAAAATAATTGAGATTAGATCTAAATTCAAACATATATGATATGTGATTAGATTAAATGATCCGATTAGCAAGTATTTGGATTGGGTTGATCACCAGGCTGTCCGATCATAAGAGCAAGAAGGATTTAAAGGCCTTCTCTTTTCATTCGATGGGATGCTCTTATGGCATATAGGAGTGTCATGTGATTAAATCCCATGAAGAAGAACGTGAAAGGAAGAACTTATTTTTTTGCAAAATCTTAGATCTTAAAACTCTAAGTTTGTTGTATGTGATACAAAATTGTATGAAAAGTAAAACATCTGATCTATATGATTAAAATTATTTTAATCATAAAAAAATAAAATCTAAAATCATAAAAAATTTACATATGATCCAAAAGTATGTTTATGATTGATTTTATTTTAGCATTATGCAAGATTTTTTAGATCTGAAACTCTTTAAAACATACTCGTACAATTACTGAGTCGATCTAATTTTGAACTGAGTTAACCCAGTCCTTTTGTGTAGCCGGCTCAATGTTGATTGAGTCGACTCAATTTCAGAATAAAAAATTTTTACATAAAATTTATTTTAAATTATTTTTAAAATAAAAAATTGAAATTATTTCAAACATAAACCTAAACCCATGTTGAACCTACACTTAATTCAGAATTAAGTTAAATTAATTAGATCTAGAATTATGAATTAAAAATCTATTATCATTCGCATAAAATATAGATTGATGAGTTTATGGGTTAGCTTGATCAGGTCATCTTAATTGGGTTAGATCTAAGGTTAGAATCAAAGAGTAAATGGATCAAGTAGAGAAATTGATTAAATCTAACTAAATATTAAATTAGATTAAATCAAAATTTTTCTAGAATAAATATAATAGTTGTAGATGGTTAAGTCCATATCTTTGATTAGACCAAATAGACTTTGATCGTGGCTCAATGGTCGAGCCCGAGTCTTTAGGCAAACCTAATTGAAACTGATGAACCAATTGGTGTCCAAGATAAGTTTGATACTTTGATCGATAATTTTTAATTGAGAACGACTTACCTGATCATTTTGATGGTGTCTATGGTAAGCTTAGCATACCCTCCCATCGATCACACTTATCTGGCCGATATGGTTAATCAACTTTTGATTAGGTTGCTTATTGATTTGTGCTAACCCATGCTATATAGATAAATCAGTGTGACTGATTTAGGTACTCTTAAATTGATCTATCTATAGTCTTCTTTATGACTTGCTGAAGTCAGTGGGAGGATTGTTAATTAGCTAGTCAAATCTCTTTTCTAAATTAATTCTTAAATTCTCTAAATTATTAGATCTCTAAAATGAGATAGTTACGGTGATAATTAGATCATAGCCTTCCATTAAGGTGAATGGTAATGGATCCATTATTTCTGATTGACATTGCAGGCTCCATCCGTCTGATGTTTCTCGAAATGATTAAATTATTATTTATTATATGATGACTCTGCTGTACTATCTGATGAATGGTTGGATTGGTCGAGCCATACTCGGGCCTGATCATTCATTAGTTAGAATTACTGAGTAGGTTTATGTTAATAGTTTGACCTAATCAAGACTTTCAGTCGAGGCCTATCACTTACTGAAATGAAACTTGGGGTGAAACTTAATACTAAAAATTATTTGAAGAAATAATTGGCTGAGAACCTACCTATAGATGCATATAGATTGGTCGAGCCATACTCGGGCCTGTATATAGTCTGTGTGGATTCTAGTATCTACTAAAAAATTAGAATAATTTTTTGAATTGGAGGTAGAGGCTACCACTTCGACTAAAATAGTGAAAGAACCTTTAGACTAAAGTCTAAATCTTTAGGCTTAATCAATTCATAAATATAGAGGTATTGTATTTTTCTTTCAGTTATGACTAGATGTCTATTTCTTTGTTCACTGTCTGACAGTGACTTATTTATAGGATCCAACTTCGATAGATGGTATCAAAAGTTGTAAATAGTTTTAGAGTACAAATGGATCTTATATATGATTACGAATCCAGCACCTAATATTTTCATGTCCAATACACATAATGTGATCAAAAGTACTTATTAGAAGTGACCAAATGATCGTATCACCGTGTGGTATTTTAAAGAGCAGCAAAGAATATAAATTTATTTATAAATTCAATGATGCTCAGTGGAAGAAAATCTTTCAAATATTGAAGGAGTTCTTTTGCACCTCTGAAGATGTGTCTTCAGTGGGACAGCAATCCTTTGAGAAAGAAAAAAAAAAGGATGTAAAAGAGTCATGCTTAGGCTGAGGATTCTGAACTGACAAAAGAGTCTAAAGTTAATCTAGTCTGGCAGAGTTTCTTCATCCGGACAGGCTAAGGAAGAGAAATTAACAAAGGATTGCTGGACAAGATACTTATATGATAACATCTTGTGATTTCTTTATCTGTGATACTCCTATCTAGGTATAGGATATCAAAAGTCTATGCAAATTATTACAACGACTTCAGATTAGTAAAAAGATTGAAAACAGCAAAAGATTTTTGAATGTTGGAGCTGAAAGTCATATTTCAGTTCTGATTTTAGAAATTCTTAAGCAAGTTTTCGATTCTAATAATATCATTTTCTATGATTGTCATCATTATCCACTTTGACGAATATAATTTTCGTAGGCCTTCTGGCAAAGGATAGATTTATATTGTCAACATAGAATGATTTTTGTGATATCATTATAGATGATGTCAAAATCATGTGTGGACAATTGAGAAATGGCATTTATAAATACTTACAGCCTGTTAGTATACTGTACACAATAAACAAACTTATTAGAGTAGATAATGTCATGGAAGTCTACCCTTGACAATTTGAGCTCGATCATATAAACAAGAATGGAATCAACAGGAGATAATTTTTGAAGTCAAGGATTGTGAATTATTGTCAACCTGTCAATCCTATTTTCTTAGTAAGATGTTCAAGTCACCTTTTGCTTGAAAAAAGTGAACGAACCAATGAATTTCTGAGTTTGATACATACTGATGTATTGGATTTACGAATATGTTTGCTATAAATTTAGATTATTTAAAATATTTAAATAATTTTTTAATAAGGTAGAAAAATAAACTAAAAAGAGTATTGAAACTCTTCAATTCAACCAAGGAGGAGAATGCCTTTTCGATGAGTTTTTGACATATCTAGAAGAGAATAGAATTTTTTCTTATTGGAATCGACTTTGTTAGACATAGTTCGATCCATGATGGGATTTACAAGTTTGCCAGTATCTTTTTAAGGTTATGCTCTTGAGACTATTTGTCATATTCTCAACTGAATTTCGAACTAATCAATCGCAAGGTCTCCATAAAAGATATAGACTAGACATAAGCTGATACTCTCTTATCTTAGGATTTGAAAGTGTTTGATTTATGTCAAACATTTGCAAACCAACTAACTTGGATCTTGATCCTATAAATATTATTTTGTAGGGTACCCCAAAGAATTTAGGGGATATTATTCTATCTTGCTAAAGAACAAAAGTTATTCGATATTTTTTTTTAGAAAAAGAGTACCTTTGTAAAAGAACTGATGCCTCTAATGTGAAACTTATGAAGTTCGATAGGTAGAAAAATCAACACAATCTTGTAAATCTATAGAATCGAATTTGATTAGATCAAACCTGAAATTCGTTATAGAGGCACCATTAAGGAGATCTGATAGAGTACCACATCCTTTGGATAGATACTTCGATTTTTAGTTCTGGAACGTGATCCTATTGAACTCAATGAGAACAACAAGGATCTGATCGCCTACATGGATGCCTTACAGAGGTCCAACTTTGATTAGTGGCTTGAAGGCATAACACCGAAATAAAGTCCATGAAGGCCAATGGTGTATGGACACTCATTGATCCACTCGAAGGGATAAAGTCCATAGGATGTAAGTGGATCTTCAATAGGATCAGAGAGCACAGACAAAAAGATGGAGACCTATAAAGCTCATCTGATTGCCTCAAGATATCGTCAACATTATGGTATTGACCATAACATGATATTTTCTCCTATGACAATGCTGAAATATTTCAAAGTTGGAACATGTATTTTGATAAGTGATTAAAATACATGGCTTCATTGAGAATGAAGAAGAACCCTGTAAATACAAATGGGTTAATAGTTCTGTGAGTGTATTTTTTATTTTGTATGTGAATGAAATTTTCTTAATCAGAAATGGCATTCCTTACATTACAAAGAATAAAAATTTCGCTATTATCATTGTTCTCCATAAAAGACTTGAGAAAGGCCTCCCTTATCCTAGGGATGAAGATCTATAGAGATAGATCTGAGAAGCTGCTTGGGGTATTCCAGTCCACATACATAGAGTATTTATGAGTAGAATTTATTCTATCATGTATATCATGTATGAGACAGATATGGAATACTCACTAGGATAGTGAGTGGATACCTGCAAGATCCGGATGAGAATCATTGGAAGGTCATCCTTAAGTATTTTAGAAATACTAGGGACTAGTAACTCGATCATGGAGAATCTGACTTAAAACTTGTGGAGTTTGATTCTAATTTTTAGTTGGACATAATAATAGCAAGAACATATCGGAACACATCTTTACCTTAAGTAATAGAACAATTTGCTAAAAAAATTCCAAGTAAAAAGGTATAGCCAATTTAATTTGCGAGGCAAAATGTGTTGCAACATCCGATGCTTGCAAAGAAATTATGTGACTATACAGATTTACTATAAAGTTAGGAGTGGCACCCTCCTATGATGGTCCTGCTGTATTGTACAGCACCGGAGCCATAGCTCATGCTAAAGAGCCAAAGTTCCATTAGCTTATCAAGCATTCTGTATCGCTACCACCTTATTCGAAAAATATGTCCAAGTGACATTGAACTTTAGAAGATCGACGGAAAGGAGAATCTAACTAACCAATTTACTAAAGTCTCGATATTTAGGAGTTTTGAGATGATAAATCAAAGATAGGTATATGATATTATACTGATTGACTAGTCCAAGTGAAAGTTGTTGGAAATTATGTCTTAAAGCCAATCATTTGACGATTGTGCTAATTATAAATATGTATGAATTGATCAATAATCAAAGTTATTTGACCTTTTTCATCACAAGATTATATCTTCTAATGAACTCCTGTATTATGATGAAGTTCTTAGGACTACTTTGATCGATAAAGAAGGATTTATTACATAATCCTTAAACTGGTTCATGACCGAACGATATACTATTACTAGAATGATAGTGATATCAAATATAGGTCGTTGTATGCCATATGTATTGGTTGTCCTTGTAACCAAATAATGTAGAGACACTGGCATGGCATGTAAGTGAGATATAGGAGTTCATCGTCATTGAATGTGACCAACTGTGGAGCACTCTGCTGTCAAGAGTAGCTCGCAAAGGGTATGGGTATAAGTATCCCTCCGACCTGAGATCACCATGATGACTTGCAAGCAACTCACTGTACTTTGATACTGGATTATCTAAACTTTTAATTCAGTAATGAAAAATTTTTGGATATAGTTAAATACTTATCAAGTCGATGCATGAGTCAAGATGGGATTGATCCCTCTAAATTAGTAGGAGTTAATGTATCAATGTATTTCAATTTAGCAAAATCTGGACCCGAATAATTCATATGATAGATTTGAAAGATTGAAATATAATATGGATGACTTATACAGGGTAGACAGTCAAATCCTAGGTTGTCCTTGAGCATTAGGATCAAAAGGATGAACTATATAGTAACCATACGCCAGTAGATTTTTGAATGTTGCTTCGCCATCATTTGACCTATCTGAACATCGAGTCTCATTGTTAGATGGTTACATCAATTGATTCAGAAATTTATTTTTATATTATCAGATTAGGTTCGAACCTATGGAGTTACACTCAAAAAAAATTTTTGACTGATCATGTGGCTGATCAATGATTAAGAATCGTTCAAGGATTTAATCGTCAATTCTATTGATGGTTAACTTTATACAAAAGTTGTAATAAATTTATTCACTGAGTGTTAGTAAATTAATAAAATATTAATTAATAATTAAATTACTAATTAACTTAATTTAATTAAGCAAAGAAGATTAGATAAAATCTAATTGAATTAGATTCAATTAAGTTTGATCCGATTAGGTTATGAGATGATCTAATCGCTAAGAGAGAATTGTCTCTAATTTGATCAGGATTTTGGTTCAATTAATTTTTAATTTGATTAAAATTTGATTAAAAAATTATGAACCTAATTAGATTAGATTTTATCTATTTATTTGGACTTAATCAGATGTGATTTGGTTTGGAGTCAAATAAGAAAACCAAAAGTTCATATAGTATTGGACTCTTCTTCCCTTGTGCCACAACTTTGGATGCCATTCTTCATCACACAAAAAAGGTTTTTGCATGATGTTTTCTCTACATAAAAGAGTCTTCTACCCTCCCTTTCTCACATTCAAAAATGGATAATATCTGGTATTATATGATAGCTTCAAATATGATTTGAATAAGTTACCATATAAGATAAGGTTTGACCTTATCTATAAAACCTTGCCGCCCACTTCCTTATTTTTTTTTTGTATGATAAAAAAAAATTTTTAAATGTGGAAAATTAGATGAGGATCTAATTTACCAAGGAAATAATTGGGTTGGGGCTTCCCATATTTTATTTAGCATGGAATTGGTGAGAGGGGGCGACAATTAATGCAATAGTCCAAACATTATTGGACTCTTCACCCTACCCTTTTTACATGCCAAATAAAAAGAGTTTTATTTTATTTTGTGCATGTAAAATAGAAGAAAAAGAGCTCTTCATATTGAGGGGGCTTTGGGCATGGTTCCATGGCGTGAAAGAAAGAGGAGAGTTCTCTCTTCATAGGTTAGCGCAAAACTTAGATTTCTAGGGTTTGGACTTAGAATTTTGAAAGAAAGAAAAATTAAAAAAAAAATTATTTCTTCTTCATATTTTTTTCTCATCCTCATCTTCTCTAAATATCCTTCTTCAACTTCTAAAAAAATTTGAGAGATTTGAAAAAAAATCCAGATCAGCCAACGAGATAGTCTTCGCATGAGCTAGCACTCCCGAGAAGATCGATCGAAGCTTCAAGTGGACTTTTCATAGAGACCGGACATATGTGTGGCTATGAACAACTAGCGAGGATCATCTTTACCATATCTCTCAGCAGTGATGATCATCGATCCGTATTCAAATATCAAGTTCTGAACTCAGATAGATATAGACTTGATCTACTGCTCACATGTATGCACGTAGATTTTATCTTTTGAAATTTTTAGATTTTATATGCAACATATCATATCATAGATCCTAAAGTAGGTTGATTTGATGATTAGATCATATACATGTTAGGTTAATATGATTAATCTAGTTATCTTCCATTGTATTTTATTTCAAAAATTTTTTAAATACATACATGAAATCGTCTATATTTTTCAACACATGGAGCCTATGAGAGATTGGATTTAAGTGCTAATTAATTTTAGATTAGAGCTAATTTAAATAGACTTAATTGGATTTAAAATTTTAAGTTAAACTGGGTTTTAAAGTTCTATAGAGTTTAGGATTAACATCCTTTTGAAATTATTTCAAACCAGCTTTGAATTAGATTCGAATCGAATCTTTTTTGGATGAGATATTAAGAATCCTACTTGCACTGAGATTCTCTCTTTCTTTGGGCCGACCAACACTTGGCATGGTGCTGGTTGTGGGCATCCCTTGTGGGTGTGAAATTGGGTGCATTGTGGGTGCCATATATGATGGTACTTCTATCTCATATTGGAGTCCTTCTTTTATGAGTAATGGACTTATTCAAAGCATGTTTGAATTAGGAGTCTCATACTTATTGGGTCATAGAAATCATCTATAAATAGAGAGAGTCTCTTCCTATAGATGCATAGCAAACAAATCAGATTGAGAGAAGAGAGAAAGAGAGAAAGAGGCGTGAGAAGGGGCATCGCCTTTCATTCTCCTTGGTGTCTCCCCTTGTTGCCGCCCATCCTCTCTTTACCGTGGGGCCTACCTGGGCATCCTTCTTGCTGGTGTGAGGTATCACACCAGTATCTCCCCTCTCTCATTTGGTTGGATTGCGAAGGTGATTTGATCAGAGTTCATGCACTTTTCTGCATTGTCTGGCATGCATACGAAGTAGAGAGTCTATGCTTCCAAGCCTCCACGAAGGTTAATTCTTGATTTTTAGAGATTTGATCTTCTATTCTACTGTTATCTAGATAAAAATTTGATCTTTATTCATACAGATTTGTAAAAAATTTTTAGATACAATTCTGGTTGCCCGAAGAGAAACAGTTTTTCTTCTCTTTAATTGGCATCAGAGTAGGTTTTGATATATGGATGCATATCTAAATTTTTTTGAATTATTTATATATTGTACATAATTAAAATTTTTGTTAAATATTAAATCTAATTTAAATCTATTTAAATAAAATTTTTAATTTGATTTTGATTGGATTAGATGATCCTAATCAATGATTGATTAAGGTTGTTATAAGATTGTAATAACAGAATTTTGTTGTTGCTGAATTTTGATAGAATAATAACATGAATTAAAATTTATTTTAAATTTATTTTAATAAAATTTTAATATTATTATTTTTATTAAGAAGTAAAATTTATTTCAGATCTAAATTGGATCTATTTTGATGGATATTTAGATCTGAATATTAATAAAATTTAGCACTATACCAAAATAGATTTAACCAAAAATTTAATCCTTATACATCCAAATTTATATCTAATTAATTTTTTATTTGATATCAGATCTAAAATTAATATTTTATTATCAGTGTAAGATATGTTTTAGATCTGATATGATGTATATGATATATCAAATTTAGTTAGATTAGATGAAAAATATGATTGACAAGATTAAGGATATATTCATGACATAAATTATTTTATCAAAATTGTATATTGATGTGATTGCATATAAAATTAGATTTCAGATCTTAGTAGCCTAATACTTGGATTGATGAGATCATCAAATCGTTTGATCATAAAAAATCGAAGAGATTGATTTCTCTCTCTTACCTATTCAATAAGTTCTCTTATGACATGTAAGGTGTCATTGTGATCTGATTTTATGAAGAAGAAAAATGAATAAATTTTTATAAATTATTTTAATCATAAATATATTTAAAATAAATTTAAAATAATTTATAATTTATTATAATAAGATAAATTCAGATATAAAATTATTTTAGAATCTAAATAGTATGTTACTTAAGATGTAATCGATATTGATCTAAAAATTATCATGATGCATGAGATGTATATACGAAGTTTAAATCATATCTATATATATTTAATTATTAAATATATTATAAAAATTTATTTTTTTAAATTGAAACATATGGTCTACTTCATCTGAAATCCTGATAGAATAGTTCTACAGACTGAAACATATGTTTTACACAATTTTAAATTAAGTTTGAAAGATCTAGATTTGAGAATCGAAGATCATTAAGATACCACATAAATTGATGGACAAAGGATTAGCTTGAATCAGATCCTTCTAATGGGTTAGATCTAGGGTTAGAAACACATATAGACCAAATAGAGAAATTGATTAAATCTAATTAAGTGTTGAATTAGATTAGGTCAAAATTTTTCTAAATCAACATCAATAGTTGAAGTTTGATCAAGTCCATGTGTTTGACCCTAATAAATGGACCATGATCATGGCTCCATGGTTGAGCCTGAATCTTCTGATGGATCAAATCGAAACTAATTAATCAGTTGGTGTCTAAGGTAAGTTTGACAGTTTTGATCAAGTAGTTTTTAATTGGGAGCTACTCATCTAGATGCATCTACGATGAGTTAATGGTACATCTCTCCCACTGATCTCACTTACCTGACCGACATGGTAGATTATGTTTTGATTAGATCACTAGTCGATTCGTACTGACCCATGCGATCAGAGTTAATCTATATGATTGATTTAGGTATCTTTAGACTAGCTTGTATCTAATCCTTTACATGACTTAGTGAAGTCAGTGGGAGGATTTACAACTTGCAGATCAACTTTTTTTCTTATTTTCAGATTAATAAAATCAAATTCTTTACATTATTAGGTCTATAAAATGATACAGTTATAGGAATAACTTGTGCATAGCCTCTCATTAAGGTACGTGATAATGAGTCCAATATTCCACATAAACATTGGAGGTGCCACATACCTAGCATCTATTACGTATTGAAATTATCATCCATCATATAACCATCATGATATACTTTCAGATCAATGCTTAGGTTGGTCGAGCCACACTCGGATCTAGATATCCATTTGTTGGTTGTACTTGATGTTGTCATATTAATGGTTAGACCTAATCAAAATTTTCAGTGGAGGCGCCACACGCCTGCTGAAGGGATGCTTGGGGCAACACCTAATTGCTAGAAGTTATTTGGAGAAATAATTAGTTATGAACCTACCCATAGATGCACTAAGGTTGGCCAAGCCACACTCAGATTCGAATACAGTCTATGTGGATTCTAGTACCCGTTAAAAAATTAATGTAATTCTTCGAGTTGGAGGTAGAGGCTACCAATTTGTTAAAATAGTGAGAGAATCTTTAGACTAAAGTCTATGTCTTTAGGATTAAAAAATAATTTATATACTAATAGGTTTGTATTTTTTTTAGTTATGGCCAACATATTGTCCCTCCGTATGCTGTTGGATAGTGACAAGCTCATCAAACCTAACTTCGATAGCTGGTATCGAAAGTTAAAGATCGTCTTGGAGCACGAGAGGATTCTATACGTCTTTACGGATGAGGCACCTGAAGAACCTACTACCAACGCTCCTCGTATCGCAAGAGATACTTACGTGAAGTGGCTCAATAATCGAACGACTGTGCGTTGTATGATGAAGGCAGCTATGAACGACGAGCTTAGCTGTAAATTCGAGGATGCGCAGCCTCAGCAGATCATTCAAATGTTGAATGAGTCCTTCGGCACCCCTGAGGATATGAAGAGACACAAAACCTCTTGCGCAGTGTTCAATACCTGTATGCGAGAGAGGGCTTCAGTCATCGATCATGTATTGTACATGATTGAGCAGATTGAATACCTAAGCAAACTTAACTTTTCGTTGTATGAACAGTTAGACAAGGATGCTATCCTCAACTCACTATCGAAATCCTACCTATCCTTTCTCAGTCATTACAGAATGATAAAGCCTGCAGTGAACTATCATGGTTTGCTAGGGTTACTGCAAACTTTTGAGAATGACCACTAGCTCCAGAAGGAGCCAGTGAATTTAGTAGGAGGTTATCTGCAGGTCGTCGATTTTCTAGGAGAGGAAAAGAAGAAGAAGGTGCAGAAATTCCATGCCGTCAATCCTAAGCAGAGTAAATCATCAAAAGTTGATAAGAGCCAGGCAAAATACTTCTTTTGTAAGAAGCTGGATCATTGAAAGAGGAATTATCCTACTTACATAGACACCCTTGATCCAAATAGACCTAAGAACAAGAGAAAGAAGCAAATGATTGCTTCACAAGGTACCTATATGATAACTCCTTGTAATTTCTCTATTTGTGATATCACTATCTGGATATTGGATATTGAAAGTTTGATTAATATATGCAATTCGTTGTAGGAATTGCAGATAGGTAGAAAGTTTCGAGAGGACGAGCGGTTCCTAAATATTAGATATGGAAGTCTTGTTTCAATTTTAATTTTAAAAATTTTGCAGTTTATCTTCGAGTCCAGTAGTGTTATGTTAGATGATTGTCATTATTGTCTCTCCTTTCTGATGAATATTATCTCTGTAGGTCTTTTGGATAAATTTGGTTTCAAATTTATAATAAAAGATGATTTTTGTGATGTCATTATGAATAATACTATAATTATGCATGGACAATTAAAACATGACATATATATAATATCATGGTCTATTGGTGTAATGTATACATACAGTAAATATCCTAAATTAGATAATATCAGTGAATACTGCCTTTGACATTATAGACTTGGTCATGTAAACAATAGTAGAATTGACAGGCTGGTCAAGGAACGTATCCTTGAGATAGATGATTATGAATCATTGCCAACCTGTGAATCTTATCTGCTTGGTAAGATGATTAAGTTATCTTTTAAGAAAAAAAGTGAAAGAGCCAACGATGTCCTAGGTCTAATACATACTGATGTATGCGGATCTATGAACATAAATACTAAAGGAGGATACTACTATTTTATTAAATTTGTAGATGACCTATCAAGGTATGGATATGTCTAGTTTATGAAACATAAGTCAGAATTATTTGAAATATTTAAACGATTTCATACTGAAGTAGAGAAACAGATTGAAAAGAGTATTAAATTTTTTTGATCAGATCAAAGAGGTGAATTCCTTACCAATGACTTTCTGACATATCTAGAAGAGAATAAGATTCTCTCACAGTAGACCCCTCCTGGAATACCACAACATAATGGGGTATTTGAAAGAAGGAATCAAACCTTGTTAAACATGGTTCGATCCATGATAGACTTTATGAGTCTGCTAATCTCTTTTTGGAGATATGCTCTAAAAATTGCTTGCTACATTTTAAATAAGATGCCGAGCAAGTTTGTCGATAAAATTTCATATGAGATATAGACTGGGCGTAAGCCGATGCTCTCACACCTTAGGGTCTGGGGGTGTCTAGCTTATGTTAAGTATTTAAAGATAGATAAGCTTGGATTTAAGTTTGATAAATGCTTATTCGTAGGGTACCCAAAGAAAACTAAAGGATACTACTTCTATCTCACTGCAGAATAAAAGATGTTTGTCAGCAACAGGACAGTCTTTTTGAAAAAGAAGTTCTTTAGAGGAGTTAATACCTGTAAAATTGAACTTGATGAAGTTCAAGAAGTTGAAGGACTGACACACACAGAATTGGATTTGATTGGAGAATCAAATCTAGAGCAAGTAGAGGCACCATTAAGGAGATCCGGTAGAGTACTGTATCAGCCAGATAGATACTATGGTTTCTTGATCTAGAACGATGATCCCATTGAACTTGATGAGAATGATGAGGATCTGATCACCTATATGGGGGCCATGCAAAGGCCCGACTCCCAGAAATGACTTGAGGCCATGAAGTCCGAGATGGAGTCCAAGAAGATCAATAATGTATGGACACTAGTTATCCACCCGAAGGGATAAAATCTATAAGGTGTAAATAGATTTTCAAAAAAAAAGAGGAGTAGATGGAAAGGTAGAGACCTATAAAGCCAGTCTAATTACTATGGGTTACTGTCAATGTTATGGTATTGACTATGACGAGACGTTCTCTCCTATGGCAATGCTCAATTCCATCCAGTTTATGCTTGCTATAGCTACACACTTATTATAAGATCTGGCAAATGGATGTTAAAATCACTTTTTTTAATGAAGAGCTGGAAGAAGAGGTGTATGTGATACAGTCCGAAGGGTTCACATCCACAGATGAGTCGAAAGTGCGCAAGCTGAATAGGTCTATTTATAGATTTAAGCAGGCGTCTAGGAGTTGGAACATACGTTTTGATGAGGCGATCAAAACGTATGGCATTGTTAGGAATGGAGAAGAACCTTGTATCTACTAGTGGGCCATCAATTCTGTAGTCATTTTTCTTGTACTATATGTGGATGATATACTATTATTGAGAAATGACATCTCAACCTTGTAGAGTGTGAAGCTATGGTTATCATCACAGTTTTCCATGAAAGATTTGAGAGAAGCATCCTACATCCTAAAGATGAAGATCTATAAGGATAGATCTAGAAGGTTGCTTAGAGTATCCCAATCTACATACATCGATACCATGTTGAAGCAGTTCAACATGAATAATTTTAAGAGAGGCTATCTTCTGATAGACCAAGAAGTTACTCTCTCCAAGAAAGATTGTCCGACAACTCCTGAGGAGAGAGAGCATATGAGTAGAATATCATATGCTTCAGCAGTGGGATCTATTATGTACGCTATGACGTATACGAGATCGGATATGGCCAATTCACTAGGGGTAATGAGTAGGTACCAGTCTGATCTGGGTGAGAACTACTGAAAGATTGTGAAAGTGATCCTTAAGTATTTGAGAAATACTAAAGACCAATAGTTTATCTATGGAGACACCGACTTGAAACTTGTGGGATATACTGATTTCAGTTTTCAGTCAAATTGTGATGACAGCAGAAGCGTGTCAGGCTACGTATTTATTTTGAATGGAGGCGCTGTTTGCTGGAAGAGTTTCAAACAACATACTGTAGTCAATTCTGTATACAAAGTGAAATATAATTCTGCATCGGATGCTGCAAAGGAGGCAGTGTGGTTGCAAAACTTCATCACCCAGCTAGGAGTTACACCTATTGATGGCTCTGTCCTGCTGTACTATGACAGCTCCAGTGCCATAGCTCAGACAAAAAAATCAAAATCACACCAGCGCACCAAGCATATTCTGCACCGCTATCATTTGGTATGAGAGATCGTAAATCGAAGTTATGTCGAGCTTGAGAAGATCGATGAAAAGAAAAATCTAGCTGACTCCTTTACTAAAGCTCTCGAGATCAAAGAGTTTGATAACTTCAAATAGAAGATGGGTATAAGATACTGTCCTGATTAGCTTTAGTCTAAATGGGAGTTATTAAAAATTATATCCTAAAATTAATTGTGTGACGATTGAGTTTCTCTTTGTATATGAATTATTGATAAATGAATAAAAATTATTTTGATATTTTTCATCACAAAAGTTATATTTTTCTTATAGAACTCTTGTGTTGTGATGAAATCCTTAGAATTATATTAGTGAATGATATGTCATTATAGGATGATGATGTTTATCGAGTGGAGGTCATTGTGTGCCATATAGATTGGTTGTTCTCTTAATCAAGGAGTGTGATGACACTGGTATGGCATACAGATGAGATATAGGAGTACATCGTCATTAAATAAGTGACTCACTTGTTGAGCATTCTGCTGTCAAGAGCTACTCGTGAAGCATACGAACATAAGTATCCCTCTGATGTGAGATCACCATAATGACTTGTAAGCAATTCACTGTGCTTTGATTCTGGACTATCTAGATTTTTAGTGCAATGACGGAAGGCTACTGGGTATAGTCAAGTACTTATGAAGTCTATGTGTGGATTAAGATGGGATTGACCCCTCCAGATTATAGGAGCTGATGTATCACTATATTTCAATTTAGTAAAATCTTGACTGGGATAATCCATGAGATGGATTTGAAAGGTTGAAATACAATGTGGATGGAATACTCTCGGTTGATAGTTAACCTAAGATCATCCTAAAGCATTCAAGATCAAAGAGATAAATTATATGGTAACCATGTGCATAGATTTTGAAATATTTTTTTGCGATAGTTTGACCTATCTGGATGTCGAAAATTATTGCTAAATGGTATCTCGAGTAGTGCAGAAATTAGTTTCTGTGTAACTGGCTTAGTGTTTGAACCTATAGAGTCACGCACACAAGTCAGACACCGTAGAAAAGTATTAGCCTATATTTATAATATCCAATTTGAAAGTACTTGATTTGATTGAACATATAAACTAACTTGATTGAGAATTAAGTTATGGGTCAAACGAGATAGAAGAGTTGACTATGTCTAGTTAGCACTACATATGAGGTTCAGGTTCAATCCTGAGGATGAACAGTTTTTGATTTATGATCTATGGAGCCTATGAGAGATTGAATTTAAGTCATAATTAATTTTATATTAGATCTGATTTAATTAGACTTAATTAGGTTTAAAATTTTAAGTTAGACTTGATTCTAAAGTCCTAAAGAGTTTAGGATTGACAGTCTTTCGAAATTATTTCGAACCAGCTTTAACTTAGATTCGAATCGGACCCTTTTGGATGAGATATTAAGAATCCTACTTGCACTAAAATTCTCTCCTTTCTTGAGCTGACCAACACCTGGCATGGTGCTGGTTGTGGGCATCCCATGTGGGTGTGGAATTAGGTGCATTATGGGCACCATCACCATTGTGGACACCATATGTGATCGCAATTCTATCTCATGTAGGAGTTCTTTTTTGAGTATTGGACTGATTCAAAATATATTTAAATTAGGAGTCCTATACTTATTGAATCATGAAAATTATCTATAAATAAAGAAGGCCTCTACCTATGGATGCATAGCAATTAAATCAAATTGAGAGAACAGAGAAAGAGAGAGAGAGGCATGAGAAGGGGGGTCCCCTTTCCTTCTCCTTGGTGTCTCCCTTGTTGTTGCCCATCCTCTCCTTGCCGTGGGGCCTACCTTGGGTGTCCTCCCTGCTGGTGTGAGGCATTACACCAGTTTCTTTCCTCTCTCATTTGGTTGGGTTGCGAAGGTGATTTGATCGAAGTTTATCTCGATTTTCTGCATTGTCTGACGCACATGCGAAGTAGAAGATCTGCACTTTCAGATCTTCGCAAAAATTGATTCCAGATTTTTAGAGATTTGATCTCCTATTTTGCTACTATCCAAATAAAGATTTGATCCTTATTCATATAGATTTGTAGAAAATTTTTAGATACAATCCTGATTGTCCGAAGAGAAATAGTTTCCCTTCCCTTCAAGAGGAAGGTGAGAGAAAGAGAGAAGAGAGAGAAAATCTCTCTCTCCTTTTTTTTTCTTCTTTTTTTTTTCTTCTTTCTTGCAGAATGGGAGTCCTTCTCTTTCCCCTTATTTCTTGGAACGAGGAAGCTTCTCCCCAATGGTGGTAGTGATCGGAGATGCAAGCCATGGAGATGCAGTCGGAAGATCACTGACCGATGGTTGGTGGTGATGACCATCATCAAAAATCAAGAAAAATAGACAGTAGTAAAGAAAAAATAGAGGAATCAATCCAAGCCACCTTTTTGACAAAATCCGATGGTTTGTTGATCGAAATCTAAGACTTAGTGGTTAAGGAACGTATGGAGAAGGACAAATCAATAGATTTGGGAATTTTTACCTTTTTTTCTATCGATATTTGGCCCCAATTTCTGATGAATTTGAGAAGAAAAGATGGGTTTCTTTCAACAAAAATAGTAGCTGATGGTGGGGGTTTCATTAGGGACTGGGTCCATTTAAATAGAGGTGGAGGGGGAAGGAGTTAGACTCCCTTCCGCCCTCAATTCCGGCTCCAATCAGGAGTCCAATAGAAGAGAAGACGGGAGTCTTCTCTCTATTTTGTTTTATTTTTTTAGGAATGCTTTAAGATTCATGTAACTGGATTTTGCTAAATTAGGGTATTATAGTTTGGTTGATGCTGTAATTGATAGGTTGGGATTATATTTGGCTGCAATTGAATTGTAGGCATACAAAATAAGTGTTTGGATGTTTATAATTTGTAATTATAGATTGTATTTCAATGAAAAAAATATTCCAAAACTTATTACTACAACTATAACCAAATTTAGATGTAATTATGATAAATTTTATAATTGAAAAATCCCTTAGGAAGTGTCCATCTCACCACTCTAACCACATCCTTTCTTCTTCTCCATGGTGTCCTTGTAATCAAAATAGTAACAATATTATTATAGTTTACTACTAAATTAATATAATATTATGTTATTATAAAAGTAATATTAATATCATATTTTTATAATAGTAATAATATATTTTATTGTTATTATGTAATAACATTGTTATTTTCCAAATATTTACTATTATATATAATTTGTATTACTGTATTATAATATTAGAATACATTACTTTTGTACTAATAATATATTAGTATACTATATATGTTAATATGTCTATTATCATAATATCTAATTGTTTGATATTTATAAATTAGTATAGAAATTATTCTTATACTAATCTAATAACAATTTAATAGTAACATTATTTTTATTATATTTTTAAAAATAACATGATAAATATTATATGTGATTCACTATTTCTCAATGGGTAATTAACTTTACCGGCTCAATTATAAGATATTGTATCTTTTTCCATATCAAACAACCAAATGGGTGTAACTATGTATGTAGTTTCCAATTACCATATAACTACTAGACAAGGTCTCCTTTTACAACTATAATTTCATTTATAAGCAATTGAATTCTAGCATGTAATTGGATTAGAGGCAACCAAACAAGCACTAAATAGATCCGACTTTTCTAAGGGATATATCCATTGGATAATAGAATGAAACTTCTTTGACACACTATTCCCTTTTATCCTCTTGCAAGTTTATAGAAGCACGGTTGATTTGATCCCTCTTAACTCAAGTTCCTAGGATCTTATTTTTCTTTATGATAAGTTCTATTATCCAAAATAATGATTACATATCTATTGTTATTTATTTTTTATGCTACTTATTAATAGAATTTGGATATTACTTATATGAGGACAAATATGGAAGAAGGTGACAAGTAAAGAAAAAGGTCACTTTTTTTTAGGTTGGACAATATGCCCTTCTAATGTTAAGTTGCCATATTAGCATTGTAATTTTAGAAAATTCTGAAAATTCAAAAAAAACATTATTATAAAATTTTATTATACAAGGTGCTGAATCATGATAACAAGCAATATAATTTGTATATTATAGTAGATTAGCACATTTGCACTATCTTTATAGATTTGTAGATGTCAAGAGAAAAATTTCATAGTTTGGCACAATATACTTGATATCCTTCTAGTTGATTACTTGAATTTTCACATATATCTTCTTTACCTTTTGAGTTCCTATAACTAAGAGAATAGTTTTAAATGAGTATTTAGATAAATTTAAATTTATAATTGTAGGTGAATAAATTGTTTACTTTCTAGAATTGGATTCATATCAAATTTATCAACTATAGTGATAAAATACATCTTAAATATGATAGTAGGTCAAAGAATTACATTTTTTTGCCATGCTTAAAAATAATAAAATAGAGAAGGAATGCGTTGCAGAAAAATTTGAAACACAATTCCAACTAATAAAGCGGACCCACATTGTTTGGTGATATCATCTATTTCTACGCCAAAAGATATTGTTATATATGACCATCAATTTTAAAGCATCACAATAGAATCATTTGGTGCCTACTTTTCATGCACCAAACTTGCAAATCCATCAATCTCTATTATTTTAAATTTAGGAGATGCAACATTAAAGGATGCTTGGAGCTCAGCATGGAGATTACTTACTTTGATAATAATTATTATTTTAATGGCTACAAGTAAATTCATTTGGGTATTGCAAAAAGTAATTCAAACTAAAATATCCATGTGCACTTACAATTTCAAGGATGAAAACTTATGATGTGATATACAGATAGCTTCAATGATATTGGCACAGCCAGCACATATAAATTAATGATCCCATCAGATTAAAATCTCTTGAAATAATCACGAAAATAATTATAAACTATTTGAAGATTTTTAATTTTATTATGAACTCCAATTTAGTACAATCAGATCATCAAATTTTTAAATAAATTCAATTCAGACTCTGAGTATAGATTTTATTTCACTGTCATTATAGAATGATCACATAAGTTCATGTGACATACTTATGTGGTAGAAGGGGCTTATGTGGATAAGATTTTCTTCCCCATTTATGCCCATCTTCATTTAGGATATCTCTTTTCGAAGACTAAATATTCGTGATGCTTGTTAGAGTGGTGGTTTGCCAGTTGGCAAGAAGTGGCATTATGCAGTGACTAGTCCTCCATTTTTATGATGAAAGTAATTTCTTATCTTGTATTAGGGGTATTAGGGTTTAACTTAGATCTATTTTATAATCTATAATTCTTTTATTCTGAAAAGAAACAATAAAGATTGACGTAATATCAAATATAACTAGTGATTTTGAGTAGAAAGTGACCCAAAAAAGTCTGTTTTTGTTATATTTGTATATGGTCCCAATGCATTATTGGAGCTTTGTTATCTCACACGGAATATGGTTCCAAGATGTTTTTTGTGTGCAGTCCCAAAGCTTTGTTAAATCTTTTTCTATATCATAATGTGGTCCTAAGTTGTCTCTATATCATAATGTGGTCCTAAGTATTCAATAAAATAGAATCTCAATTTGTCGTCTCCATGTGGTCGCACATCTATGTTAAAGCTTTATTATTTAATGGTTACCATTATCATCTCTCTATTATTGTCTTGCTAAGGCATCTACTTTTTTGGAAATAAGGAAGGAACCCCATTTTATTTTCAGCAATATATCTTACTGCAACAAGAGAGGATACTTTACTATAATAAGATAGTTTACCTTAGTGAAGTAAGATAAGCAAGATAACGATCATCTTACTTCATAGACATAGATTTTTACTATTAATAAACTCTCTGTTAATAGCTAATCTATTTTGAAAAAACTCTATGTCTACGGTAGAGATTTTGATCATAATTTTTTCTTAATAATTTCATTTCAGTTATAAGCATTTTCATATATCATGCAGAATGGATTGTGTAATTATTATTGTGCATCATGGTGGCAAGTTTATCAACAAGAGTGGATGAATGGAACATATTGAAGGGATGTGCTTATTATGATATCCATGATACAGAAAGCTGATGCTATGAGAAGTCACAAGATATGGCAGAGAAGTTATGTATGAATAAGGTTGTAAGGTTTTTTTGTAGGGTTTATATTCTTAATAACAAATAAGGAATGAGGCTAGTATATAAAGATGGTTAGCTTAAAGAAATGATACAGCTTGCATTGGATACAAGAGAGTATCTCCATATTTATATTGAGCACAAAGAGCCAGTCAATAAAGCAGTCATAGAGAAAACAAGGACTAAAAATCTTGTTAAAAAGATTAGTGAGAAGCAAAGTCGGTAACTAAATGAGAAATGAAAGAATTGGTCAGCAAGTAGTAAAAGACAAAGGCAGGAAAGTAGTTATTGAGTAAAGTCAGCAAGTAGTGATAAGTAAAAGAAAAAGAAAGTACTAGTTAGATCTAGAGGTCAAAGGATTATTGAGTAATTTTTCGAGGATGAAGAGTACACCCCATATAGTGATAGTGAAGAGGAAAAGAGTGATGACAGCTATTATACAATTGATGAGCTATTAGTTGATGATGAGTTGATAGCTACAAGAGACAAACTGAAGGAAGCAAGAGAAGAGAATAAGAAAAAGGATGATGAGGTGCAAAGAAAGCAACCACCATCTATGGATAAGATTATAGGACCAAGCATTGCTCTTCTATTGGATAAAGTTGAAGAGTAGAATGGGTATGATAGTGACTATCATGATTCATCTAAATTTGATATGCCTAAATCAAGTTCTGACCATGAGATTGGTGAGCTTGCAAGGAGGAAGAGGTGGGTTCATTTTAACCCTAAAACTGACATACAGGATGTTAGATTTTATAAAGGTATGATATTCAATACCATAGAACAATTTAAAGATGATGTGATTAAGTGTAGTATAATACAAAGGTATGATGTGAGGTTTATCAAGAACGTGGCTACTAAAGTAGAGGTAAAATATACATTCAACAGTTGTCCATTCAAACTATGATATTTTTACAAAAAAAAATATTGATAAATTTTAAATTAAGATTTATATTAATGATCATAAATGTGCAAGAAGTTACAAGAACAGTCAAATGATAGCTAGGTTGATTATAAGAGAATTTCAAGAAAAGCTTAAAGTATGTCCTGATTACAAGCCTAAGGAGATCGAGCATAATATTAGGATAAGATTTTAAGTTAATGTAAGTGTGACTAAATGTTAGAAGATAAGACAAATGACTTTGGAGACTATTAGAGGGCCTCATAACAAACATTATAGTAGACAACCTGATTACTGTGAAGAGATCCAAAGGAGCAATAAGGGCATAACAAAAATCATGAAGGTTGAGAGGTCTATTGATGGGTTAGAATTTTAGAGATTATATATTGGTTTTGAAGCTCTTAGAAAAGGCTTTTTGGCAGTCTATAGGTAGCAGGCTCATATTTGGACTTGATGGATATTTTTTGGAATGGATTTGTAGAAAATAGTGTAGAAAATCCGGCAAATTCTTTGTGCACCGTGGGTGGTGTAGAAAATCCGACATGGAGCACACCACCTTGTCTGACTGATCTATATAGTCACCACTTTTTAATACATATTTAATATTTGTAAATCGACTTTTTTATTTAAAAATTTTGTATGACGAAAATATTCTGTCCAAAAAAATATAGTTTTTATCTACAGAATATCATAATATAATGCAAGATGTCATAATATGCACGGGATGTCATAATCTTTTTCAAAGAATAGGGGTATTTTCATCATTCAAAATTTAAAAAAAAAAAAAAAAACTGCAGGCATTAAATGTGCATTGAAAAGTGGTTGGACAAAAATGCTCCTTCTATATTATGATATCCTAGATCATGTTATGACATCTTGGGCTATAATACGCCATAGGATATCATATTTTTTTAAAAAGATAAGGATATTTTCATCATATAAAATTTTTAAACGAAAAAGCCGATCTGTTGGTATTAAATGTGTATTGAAAAGCGGTGACTACGTAGACCAATCGGACAAGATGACGTACTCCATATTGGATTTTCTACACCGTCGGTGGTGCATAAAGAATTTCTCTTTTAATACCTAGGCCTCAAGTTCTCTTATATGGAGAAACCCAAGAGAGTAGAAAGATCCTAACAGTCGATCAATGCCATTAAGGCCCATTATCATGATTTAATAATGGCATCCCAAACATCAAAACCCATTAACAAGAGTCCAGCAGCTTTGAAGGGTCAGAAACTCTTTGTGCACCATGGGCGGTATAAAAAATTCAACATAGAGTACATCGATTTATATAATTGGTCTACATAGCTACTGTTTTCTAATGTATATTTAATATCTACAGTTCTGCTTTTTTATTTAAAAATTTTGAATGGTAAAAATATCTCTATTTTTTGAAAAAAATTATGACATCTTATAGTATATTATGACATCTACGTTAAAATATGACTTTCTGTATGTAGAATATCATAATATGGAAGGAATATTTTTATCCAATTAGTTTCCAACATGCATTTAATGCCTACAATTCTGCTTTTTCATTTAAAAATTTTGAATATCGAAAATATCCCTACTTTTTAGAAAATATTATGATATCTTATAGTATATTATGATATCCCGCGTCAAAATTATGACTTCCTGCATATAGGATGTCATAATATGAATATAAGATGTCGTAATGTTTTTCAAAGAGCAAGGATATTTTCATCATTCAAAATTTTTAAATAAAAAAATAAAACTGCAGGCATTAAATATGTATTTGAAAATAGTAGCTATATAGATCAATCACATAAAATGATGCATTTCATATCGAATTTTCTATACCGCTCACGGTGCACAAAGAATTTCTCTTGATGGGTCACACTGGGCCAGTAAACTTTATTGGGCTCACCGAGCTCCAATAATGGCTAGACAAAATCAGAAAGAAACAAAATATCAACAATTATTAAAGATGATAAGATATTAAAGTGATTAAATATCAAGTCAATACAGTCACAAGTAAAAGATAGGGTCTCAGGCTGGTAAACTCAAAGTTAAACCCAAATGAGCACATGCACTCGCACCAATTGATGATATTAGCGATGATACCAAATCTTGGAGCCCTTTTGATCCACCAGAAGACCTACAAAACATGGGGATAAAGTTAGGCATCTACCGTATAAATTCGGGTTAGATTTGGTTACCTCTAAACCCAATCTGAGCTTACTATAAGATCAGGTTGACTTGTGAATCAACACCACCCCAAGTAATGTTAATGTCAGTCCAGTCTAACTAAAATTAGGCATAACCCAGTCTAAGTTAAAACCTTGACCAAGCTATCAGCTTGTTCTGTTTGAATGCCCAACACAAACAAAACTTGCATTTTTGCCAACTTAGATCTTGGATGACTCATTTTTCTTTCGTGGGCATCAAAATCCAAAGCAGAACTGGATTTTTTTATGTAGGTTGACAGGCTTGGTTGGCATCCTGGACAGGACAAAGAAATTTGAGGCTAATTTCAATGTTCTCTTTGGACATACCAAAATTTTGACTCTCTAGATCCCGAAGCCATGTCTAAATCATATATTTAGGCCAAACTGGGTATAAGATGACTGAACTTTATTGAGTTATTAAAAAGATGATACCGCTCAAGTTTTTTTTGCAAGTAGGTTGATGTCAAATTGTGGCACCTTGCTAATTATGACTAATCAATTGTGATTTTACTCTTTGAAAGTGCAAAAGACAGTATGAGTTATGGTCCCTTCAGTTAATGTCTCATGCTCATAAATCTACAGAAACCGTAGTGATCTAGGATCTCAGCTAGTAAAACTAGCTAAAAGATTACTACTTGAGGTCCATGGCCCTGTTTGATCCTAAAACATCCCAAATACTTTGGATTTTTTTTTTTTTTTTTTGGTTGAGAAATGCTTTGGGGTCTTTGGCCTTATTAATTAAATACCCCAATACATCACCAATGATTATTGAGCCTTCTTAAGTATCCAAGACCTAAGCTATGCAGGACTAAATAGATGTGCATTTGCAAATCTTCTATTTAAGTCCTAATATTTTTCTAAAAAAGACATCTAATCACAAACACGGGGATCATAGATGCTGTTCTGTATCCACACGAGCTATAGACCAAGTCACTATGATACTATTTCTAATGGTTCAAGATCTCACAAAAAATAAATAGCCGTAATTATAAAATTGGGATCTTTGCCCCTACTCAAGTGTCCGAAACCTCACTAATGCACACCCATGTGGGACTAAATACATGCCCACATGAGCCGCCATAAGACTATACAAGCATATAATTCTTTATAGCAGCGTATATTTGTATATTGTTATTTCGTTACTTTCTTACTATGGACATTCAGTGGTAATTAAAATGGTCAAAGAATGAAAATGAGAAGCACCATAGAAGGGGGATGAGTGAGAGAGGGAGAGAGAGAAATGGAGGTCCATTTTCTGTCAAGAAAGTATGCAATCCCTCTTTATTAGGAAATGGAGCAACCAACATTAAATTGCCCTAACTTTCAGTGGGCTGGAGCATTGGCACAAAAGAAAGAAGCCCAAGCATCTTCAGTGCTGCCCTTCCCTTTCTTTCCCATGTGGTTTGCTTTGTTCCTCGTGTGGCATTCAGTTCTTCCTCTATGTTTACCCCAAGTCTTTTCCATTGTTTCTTAACAGTGGGGAACCTGTAATGGCTTTAGTACACCTAAATGCTATTTCATTGATTATTTTTTTTTTTTTAAGAACAAGTAGGAATTAGCAACAACAAACATTAAATGGTGCTCTAAGGCCCAGCATACAATCAAAACAACAATATTATCGGCGTCTATTTAGGATCATGGGTCTACCTTCCGCATGGTAATTGCACATCTTACAATTTTAAGAAAAGTTTAGGTTTAGCGAAGTTAAAGAAGTTGGTTTTAGGACATGGATTTCAATGCCTAGGGTAAAGCTAATAGTGTACTCTTGGAGGTGATGCCCATTTTAGTCCTGAGTGATGCTAGCTACCCGAAAGTTCTTGCCATGAAAGTTTCCTTTATTTGGTCGTTTCACCCTTAACACAGTAGGTTAATGATGTAGGGCATTCACTCAAAGAGATCAAAGAGGCATGGACCAGTCAAATAGTCAAGGCAGTGCAAAATAAGGATGGCAATTTAATCAGTCCCATCAGAAAACCAACCTAACCTAACCCTAATGGAGTGGGCCGGTTTTCGTTTGACCCATAGTGGATTTGGAGTGGGTGCAATAATGGTAAAACGCACTCCAAACCTAATCTAGATATATATAACTTGTCAATATGACTTAAATTTTGAATATTTTCATGAGCCTGAATTATGACCCAAGAACCGACATTGCAATCTGAATGGTATATTTTGTAAGGTTTGTGGTGGTAGCGACCTGGGCCGAAGCCCACCATTGATCTTGTTAGGAGATGCGGGGGACAACGCCCCCACGATACGGATCAGTATAAATATTATATTTTTTATCAATCTCGATAGTTTTTATGAGAGAT
Organism: Elaeis guineensis; assembly: GCF_000442705.2. Lineage (NCBI taxonomy): Eukaryota > Viridiplantae > Streptophyta > Magnoliopsida > Arecales > Arecaceae > Elaeis > Elaeis guineensis. The sequence continues at coordinate 132,442,023 of NC_025996.2, forward strand.
TTGGAAAATCACATTAGGACTAAGGTTTGGAGAGTTCTGAGTGATTGTATCTCTCTCTTTTCATTATATTAGAATTTGTTTCTCGTGTCTTGCCTGTGGACATAGGCTTTACAATCGAATTATGTAAATCTTGTATTCATTTTTCTTCTTTTCTCTATTCTGTATGATTGCATGAGTTTGTGTGCCTTATTTTGTGCCTGTTATGACATAACTCTTCACAAATCATTTTCTCTATTTCGCTCTGGTCACTCCAGTTGTGAAAAAAACTGAATATATGAGATTACATTCCATGATGCTCAGTTGTTTGTTTTTTTAGTTGATTATTTTTCTTAGTTTAATGATTATTTAATTTTTTAAAGAATCATAATTTTATTTGTATTTTCTAATATTGTTGAAAATTTAGTTTGTTATATTCTATATCTTCAATTCTTATTTTATTTAATGCTATATGAAGTACTAATATTTATTTTTATATTTTTTTATTTATTTAATTTATATAGAAAAAAAATTTCAATTTCATCTAACTAAATCCATTTAACCTACCTCATCTAACTCCCGCCATCGCACCTCGCCTCAAGATGCGCATGGGGCATGCAAGTAAGAGTAATGGTCTATCCAACTCATATACCCGAGCTGTTACAAGACGATCACGTCGTCGTGGAGGCTAAGAAATTTTAATCTTTTAAAATGTTATTATTATGGTATGCCTTGGCTGGTTTTTTGCTTCATCAAAAAAAAAAAAAAACAAAAAAAAGGAAAAACGGTGCATATCGTATTTGATCGGTAGCAACGGCACCAACAACACCAACAATAGTACGTAATAGCGGCAAGAACAGCAACAACGAACAAAATCACTTAAGAGATAGATATATATATATATATATATATATTAAAATAAGATAATTGATTCGCATAGTGAATACCTGCAGGCAGTATTTATTTATAAATATGCTAATGCCCACAGCCTTGACCGTAATAGACTGCAAGGTTTAAGCGAAGGGCCTTTGGTCACGGCAAGCCAAGTTCGGTCCAGGGTCCACTCCAAGCATCCCACAGTACCTCTTGTAAAACCCAACACGGTCCTTTGCTCCAGGGGTGCCGGTCCCCTTACCACATTCCAGTCCCCCGTTGATGATGTTGGTGATGACACCAAATCCTGGAGCTCTTCCAGCAGCTCGGTCAGCAGCCGATTGTTGGTGATCACATCATGGCATGAAGGCTTTGGCCCTTGTGGGGTCATCCAAAACCATATGGCAGTCTTGAACGAGATGACTGGGTCTTTGTCCACCAATCCTGGATGGCTGAGGAGGTCCTCATTAATGGCTCTCCCAGCTGGACCATAGTTGTAGTTACTGCAAACATTGGAGTCCAAAAACCAACGAAAGAGTCAGCAATTGGATGCTAATAGTTGTTACCATCCAAAGTACATCTACTTAAGTTAAATGGATGCTTGATAAATACATCAATGAAGGACCGAATTGCATCCTGACAGCTAAATCTCAAGAATTTTAGGGATGCCAATAATCACTTTTTAGATAAGGACTGCAATTGGGCTAGAATAGGCATGATTCAAATCCAACATCAGCCATACCGATCGATACTATATCATATCAAATGTGCCATATCATAGAGGCATGCAGTCTCATACCATACCGATATCAGCACATCTTACTATCTCATATTGTACTGTATATCGATATTGTAATGGAATGATATTAGTATGGGGTTTAATACCAAGACAATGAATCTTGAATAGGTTAGATATAGGTTAAGTCGAACATCTATTGATCCAAATTTAGCCTGTTTATCAAATAGATCAAAAAATCAAGACACGAACCTGGCCGTTTTATTAAGGGTTCATTCAAATATTTCTATAGAATTGGACTACAAATCCTATAGAAATCGGGCTTAGCCCATTCAGCACATATGTGCTAAACTATGCATACAGATCGTGTCTATATAATATGAGACCCGGTCATATCCATGTCACCTGGATCTCTTCTGGTCTATTTATGTAGGGTGGAAAAAGATTTGGTGAGGTCATTATTTTCTTTCTCCATAGGATTCGGGTTCATCCCTTAATGAAATTTTTTTGTGAATATGGTGATCGAAATGGGTAATGTCTTCCTGCATTTTTGTGAATCCTATGGGCTTCCACGGGATTATTGCAAACAAATCCTAAATAAGTAATCTAACATAACTTATAACGGGTTGAATCAACTTAAATAGATTAAACAAGTTAAGCACTGGAATCCCTATTCTTAAAAGGTTTGTACAGTAGTTCATAGCAAAAAGGAGGAGGAGGGTCACGATAATATCGTGAAGATCTTAGGATGCAAGATCCTGTGCATGGCTTTAGTTTTTTTTTTTGGCCTCCTTCCCAAACTAACCATCCAAAAGATGAGAAAACAAGCAGGGTAGCGAAGGATCCATGCAAACCCTCATCAGGTGGCTAATCGAACTTACTAGGAAATTTGCATGGGTCCACGGCCGTAGTACTTTCTACCGGGAACACATGGCCATTTTGCACCGGCCGGAGTGCTTTCGTCGCAGAAGTTGTTCCCCCGATCATTCTCCTTTTTTTTGCAGTATCCCCAAGCGTAGGGGCCATCTGGTGCAGTTGCCCAACCCCCTGCATTAATATAAATCATCATCCAAAGAGGCATTGAAAATAACATTGAGATTTAGACAAGGTAGTTTGAAAGACATTTGTTATATATACATCTATTCTTGTGTTAAAGATATAATTAATCTCACTCATTTGCAAATTGACTTGGGAGATGAAGCATGTCCATGTCTTTGTTTCAACGAAGTGCTTGCTCCGAAGGTCTCTTCTTTTATGGTACTTGGACAAGAGGGCAGGGGTTTTTTATCTGAGTGGCTCTTGTGCTCCAGGCTTTGGTTTAGATGGGTTGGGGTGGAGTGGATATTAGTAGCGAGCCGGGATACCTCACTTGGTTAAAAATAAAAAAAATAATAATAATAATAAAAACAAATACCTTTTCTCCCAGAGGGACTTTCGTGAATTCTTGTACTTTGATGTAATAGGTTGTGTTTATACAAAGATTGTATGAATTATTCATCTCAACAAAGAGGAAAAAGGAAAAAAGAAACAGGAGGGTGCATCTGTTTGAGAAGACACATTTTTGTCCCAAAAATATTCGATAACCTATGGATGGACAAGGAAAAAATAGAGGAGGGGATCAAGGAGATCACCCCAGACCTTTTTTTTTTTTTTAATTTAGATTTATTCTATCACTCTATTGTAAATACATACATGAGAATCAGAAAATAAAATATATGAGAAATTAATGAACTACAAACTTTGAAGATCCAAGATTCTCATAAAAATATAATTTTTTGTTTCTCAAAAACTTTGTGCCCGTCTAACTGATAAATAAAATAATAATGTTCCAACTTTATTATAGAACTACTGGAGTTGATGTTTTAATTAATTATCGGTTTTGTACAAGGAAAAAAAAATAGTATCTTAAATAAACTTTCCGACAATAGTATCTTAAGTTTAATGGTGTCATAATTTTTTTTGGATTTAAGAAAAATACTGTTGGTCGGTGTGTGTGTGTATATATATATATATATATGAAGGTCAGTGGAAGCAAGTTTATTTTCTTGATTCTGTATGTTGATGACATTTTGCTTGCTACTAACAATTTTGGTTTATTATATAAAATCAAGAATTATTTCTTTAAAAATTTTGAAATAAAAAACATGGGAGGCAACTTATGCGATAGAATTTGAAATATGCCGTGATAGATCACAAGGATTGTTAGGGTTGCCTTAGAAAGCTTATATTAACAAAAAAATTAGAGAGATTTAGGATGGATAAATGTTCATCAGGCATAGTTCCAATTTAGATAGGGATAAATTTAGTCTTATGCCATGTCCAACGAATGAATTGGAACCTCATCAAACTACCTTTTAGATGATTTTGTCCAAAATTTACGTTTAGGAAGCTGCATGGGCTCCAATCTTACAGCAAATTGCCTGGGGGTCCCAACTAAGAAAAAGAAATGAACTAACCAGTGGTTTCATGGGAGGTCTGCGCAAAGAATGCTGCAAGCTCCCTTTTACGCACATTGATGTCACCAGTGGTCCCAAATTTGCTGAAATAATTGGCAGCTGTTATGAAGGCATGGTAAGTGTAGAAGCCCTTGGCCTCACATTGTGGATCATTTCGATGCTTCAGCATTTCTTTGAAGAGAGATGGGGTGATGATGGAGCTCACATCCCCACCCTCAACGAAAGCAAGGAAGCACAGCACTAATGCCAAGTTAATGATGGCCACCTTGGAGACCCTCATTTCTTTGTTTCAGTGAATGGGTCTCAGCTCTAAGGGAAGGGGCTAGTTTTATAGAGGAAGAACCCTGCATAAGAGTCTTCTCCTAATCTTGAACTCACATTATTATTATTCCCTTCTCTGTCTGCAATTTGAAATGGTACGAATGGGGGAGGAGAGGCTGCAGCCATTGGTTTTGTGGTGAGAGGATGCTAAGCCTGTGTGGCGGTGATCATAACCAGTCCAACAGATGAGTGGTGGAAGACTTGGGTGTGGGCTAGCTTGCGTGAAGACTGGGGTGTTGGTCTTTTGTCGACCAACTTGTGAATCGTAATAATATTGACATGACCCAATCTAACATGTTTCAAGCAAGTGAAATGGACTAGACTGTGTCCTTTCTCTTCTTAAGTCACGGTGTTGTCAATAATGTGCACATCAACACTACCTACCAACGATATACAACGCATTCATCACCTCCTAATATCTAAAATAATAGACTTATCAAATTTAATAATAAGACTTTTATCAGATGCAAGAATGCGTCTATTTTCAACAAGTTTGCTTCTAGATATTATATTTCTACAAATATGTGGTTTGTATGAAGCATCTTTCTAAACAAGCACCGATTCCTGTAGAATCATTGCAAAGAATCATAGACATGAAGAGTGGACTTGGAGTCTACAATTTTGGTGTTAAGTGGTCCGTTCAAAATATTTACCTCAACTAACATATATACATCATACAAACCATGCATGTTATGTTCATCTATAATGCATCGGGTTGCCAACATGGTTGACACCGTCCATATCCCTGCATCATGGCATTCTATTGCACTGCTCGGTGAGTTTTCACCTCAAGGGTGGATATCATGGATCGTTCGGGAATTGCAATCTTAGATAGCAGTTCTAAATTGACTCCAAGCTAACACCGACATCTCATGATCATACCTTAGACCTTTGAATTGGCTCTTGATAGATTCTCAGAGCATGAACTAATTGGCTTTGGTGGCTGGCTCCCATATATCCAGCACCTCAGAGACACCTTCATTCACAATAAGACCCATAGTCTTTTTATGCTTGGTCTAACCAAGTGATCATCAGTCATGGTAATCATACAATGCCCATAATTGCCGAAAACAATGTAACCAGACAAGAAAAAAAAAAATATGCAATCAATAAAAGCCAAATTCAGGAAAAGTAAAAATCATGATCATAGAAACATGTCCAATTGAATCAGGCTGTTCCATTTAACAGTGCCGTTATACAATCTGTCAATGTACCGACTCGATGGTAGAACCTACTGAGTTCTCCATTTCATGAGTTCAAGCAAGGTCAAAAATTGGACCCGATCTAAATTCCGGTTCCGGGTATGGTCTAGTTCTGGTATTTTTCAACTCAACCCTGTCGTACATCATCTAGCTTTAGATCAATAAAAAATGGGCCCAGCCTAACTTGAACTTGATCCACTCAACCCAAAAATCCAAATCATATAAAGCTCCCTCCCTTTCACTTTAACTATCTTCTTAGTTTCTTTCTCAATAGTTTTCAATTCATAAAATGAGCTCTCATTTAAACTAATTCCTCTTTTTGATCTCAACAACTACATTTCTTGTTCCTTACTTTCACTTGGTTATATTTAATTATATTTTGATACCCACATTTGATTGTTTGATTTGATAGATTCTTATTTATAATATGATCAAGTACATATATGTGTGCATGTATATTGCATATATGTATGTGTATTTGTGAATTTAAAAATGATCAATTATTTAAATAA